>NW_023270451.1:28196556-28264371 GCF_011800145.1 Mirounga leonina
TTTTCTGAAGTAAATCTTTTGGGGATGGGTGTGTAGCATTTTCAGAGAATGGTTCACATTTTCAGGACTTTGGAACTAGAGCTTTCATTGAGGATTAATATTTGATAGAAGATAATTTAGTAGAAATTTTCAAGTGGAAGTTTTTTGGTTTCTTTTCATAAAAGGCTCTCTTATGTTAAATGGATTATTAGATGTTAAATGGATGTGAAGAAATGGCAATTGTCATCTGATTTTTGGTAATTAAAATTTTTGCTAAAATTTATAAATAGCCACTTCTATTTGGGGTTTCTGACTTAACTATCAATTGCTTTTTATACATTTCAAAATAAAACAACTGCTTTTTTTTTTTAAGATTTTATTTACTTGAGAGAGAATAAGCAGTGGGGAGGGGCAGAGGTAGAGAGAGAGAGAGAGAGAGAGAGAGAGAATCAAATTCTCTGATGGTGGGGCTACATCCCAGGACCCCAGGATCATGACCTGAGCCAAAGGCAGATGCTTAACCGACTGACCACCAAGGCACCCCAGAACTGCTTTTTTTTTTTTAAAGATTTTATTTACTGGAGAGAGAGTGAGAGAGCACAAGCAGGGGGGAAGGGTAGAGGGAGAAGCAGACTCCCCGCCAAGCAGGGAGCCCAATGTAGGACTTGATCCCAGGACCCTGGGATCATTGACCTGAGCCAAAGGCAGATGCTTAACCAGCTGAGCCACCCAGGCGCCCTTAAAACAACTGGTTTAATACATAAAAAGATAGTTCGAAATATTGTACAAAAATTACTTCAGATTCTTGAGAATTTAATTTTCTTTAAAAACTTGGAGACCTATTGCTCAAACTTTTTGGTGTAGTAAGTTTTTCTCATATTCAGAGCAATAGGATTCTTTTAATTCTTGTTTTGCATGAAGTGTTCAGGAATTCCCTTTTATTAACACACATAAAACTTAGAATTTACCCTGTTGTATATTATTATTTATAATCATCTTTGTGGATTACATAAATAAACACTAAACCCATGGACAATATCATTTTAGGTGTAAATTTTAAATCCCAAGGGAAAAAAATGAATTAGTTTATAGTCATTGGTTTATTACTATAGTGCCCCATTTATTCTTCTAATTGCCCTTAGATTCCATTAAGTTATGACATAATATTAAAGTTCTATCCTAGGTGATACTCTTGTGCCATTCAAAACCTACTTTCCCAGTTCTTATTTTTATGTAAAAACCATATTTTCAAATAATACATTTTTTGGTAAAAACTTTAGCTTGACTATTTTGCCCAGAAGCTAAAAAAATGATACACATCTTCAGAAATATGCTGATAAAAATTGCTACTAAATTTGCTTTTATATTCTGATAAGTGTGCTCAAACCCTTATTTGATGTATTAAAGACAACTTAGAACATAATTTTTTAAGAGAATGTGTTACTAAGATTTTCCCACTGAAGCATTATCTGTCAGTCATTTATTTGGTGGGGCTCAAGTTCCCCCCATTTCTCTCTCTTTGCATTACATTTCTGGTAAGAGTCTCAAATGATGGGGATCCCAGAAATACCAGTTGATTTTGTTTTCTCTGCCTCTAAATGATAGTATGTGTAGAGAGAAATTGTACAGAAACACAATTTAGACATTTATTGTTTTTTCTGAGCAAAATGGAAGAACAGGGAAATAATGGAATTAGAGCTACCTATTAATGCTTGTTTTTCTGATCCATAGAAATTTACTTGTTCCCCACATGGGCAAACTTTTTTTTAAGGGCTCATTCGTTGTAATTCCACCAGAAAAGTATTGACAGAACCCTTTTTACACGAGTAGCCTGTCAATCATCAAACTCTGGTTATTGGCTAGATCTTTTTCTAGTTTGTGATTTTTTTTTTTAACCTAGATGTGGTATTTTGGGAAAAAAGTCTTTTGGGACTTAGCATAGGAAAATATTTAAAGTAGCAGTACTTACTGAGGGTCACAACTTTTGGGGGGATTCCAAGGAAGATTCCTCAGTATAATAAATGATCAGCTCATATTCCTCTTCTTGAACCACCTACAAAGAACTAGGAAAGGAGAATGGAAATTAACATTATTATTGAGTACCTAGTATATCTCAGGAACATTTTTACCATACAATTATCTTAATTTTCACAACAGTCTCATCAGGTAGTTACTACTTTTGCCATCCCATTTTACAGATGAGAAAACTGTTGCTTCGAGGTTCAACAGTTATTAAATGAGAACTGAGAATGAAACCCAAGAACATTAGACTTTAAGTCGAATGCTTTTAAATTTGAAGCATAGCTAATGAGGTGAACATATGGGTAGATTTTCGTTTTGTTCAATGTACGAAAGTACTATAAACCATGAGTTTTCTTTTTAGGAAGGTTTTACCTTTATTTGGTACTCATGTCCAAAGCTCACAAACTACTTTGGTTTTTTAACAAAGAGGAGAAAAAAAAATATATATATACAATTTTATTTTATTTTTTTAAAGGTAAGTATTTTTTTTTTTTCAAGATTTTATTATTATTTATTTGACAGAGAGAGACCCAGCACGATAGGGAACATAAGCAGGGGGAATGGGAGAGGGAGAAGCAGGCTTTCCGAGGAGCACGGAGCCCGATGGCAGGGCTCGATCCCAGCGTCCTGGGATCATGACCTGAGCCAAAGGCAGATACCCAACGACTGAGCCACCCAGGCACCCCAAAATACACAATTTTAAAGTACTAGGATTCTCTAGAGCAAGGACACCACCTCCTTGTTGACTTTACATTCTTTTCTGATTTGTTTTACAGATAGCTGCAAGTTTAGATGTATAACACAGAATTTAAAAAAAAATGTTGATGTGACAGTCAAATGTCATTCAGATGTCATTTACAGATTGCTATGAAATGATGACTCTACATGTTACCTGTGGATGTTGGTCTGTTTAAAAGAATATAAAAAAAAGTGGTTAGGTTCTTAAATGAAAACATAAACTCAAGTGCTATCTTATATAATGCCCAGTCTAATAATAGAAGAATCATTATATTGTTAATCATTTCAAGTTTAAATCTGTAATGCAGTTTAAACAGCAAATTCTTTTCCTTCTTGAAATTTTATCTTTATTATGTCTTCCTTTTTCCTTTTATATTATAGTTAGCTCAGTATCTTTATTATCAGTTTATACTAGATTTTTTTTTTTAAGATTTTCTTTATTCATGAGAGACAGAGAGAGGGAGGGAGGCAGAGGGAGAAGCAGGCTCTCCGCGGAGCAGGGAGCCCAACGTGGGACTCGATCCCACGACCCTGGGATCATGACCCAATCTGAAGGCAGATGCTCAACCGACTGAGTCAGGCACCTTATACTAGATATTTCTTGATACAAACCTAATAGAATACTTCACGCTTTAGCAACTAGACAACCTGGATCCTTTTTTAGATGGTTTTCTGTACCTGTATATACAGATAATGCCTTTGCAGGCTCTCTTGGATCTATCATCCAGTAGTTTGATGACCTGAAACTTCTGAATTCCTCAGCAGTTAAGGAGTATAGAGTCTGTAATTATGCCATCACATACATATTTGCTTATATGTTATCTTGGATTGATTTTTTCTTGTTTGATACATGTGTGTCTTGTCTCCCTTAAGGCAGGATTATAAGCTTCCAAAGTGTAGGAACCATGTCTTATACTTTTTAAATCCATTGTAGGATTAATAATTACCTGTGGGTTAATTTTTCCTTTCTTCTAGTTTAAGGGTCAGACTATAATCCAGAATGGCAAAGCAGATGAAGAGTCGTCAGTTGTATGCTTGCTCTTTGATTTCTTAAAGGAGGGAGAATATGGAACTTGCAGAGAAAATGAAAAGTTAAAAGGTGCTTAGAGGGTCATTTGACAAAGAGATGGACTTTTCAAGTGTTTTGAAATTACTAAATTTCAAACTAAATTACTAAAATAATGGAGAATGCAACAATTTTAGAAATGCATAAAACAACTTTGAGGATTATAGTTATTAAAATTATTTTTTAATTTAAATATGTGATTTTCTGGTATGTTTTAATATTAGGACTCGCTGATTCTTGAGAAGAGTCAAAACTGGAGTTCTCAAAAAATGGACCACATTCTGATTTGCTGTGTTTGTCTTGGAGATAATAGCGAGGATGCTGATGAAATAATTCAGTGTGACAATTGTGGCATTACAGTCCATGAAGGTAATTTTGCTTTGTTTTGTCTCCTTTTTGAAACAGCTAATTGACACTGAATATAAATAAGTAAAATCAGCTCTTTTACATTTGTACTGTTGTAAAGTTTTTCTATAGTATTTCATGGTTTTTCAGTTGAAGTAGGACATATTGAATCCTCAAAGTATCCTGGGTGTTATTTTTCGGGTTATGTTAATTTAAAATGTGTTTTAAATAACTGAAATAGAAATACTATATGGAAATCACAGTATTTCTTTGAAAATCAGTGTTATGATAGTTTCCTTCATGGCATTTGTTTCAAATGAAATTTAGATACAGGGAAAAGTCTAGTATGTTAGCCTGGTAGATAATGTATTTAAAAAATTACATTCTGAATCTAGTGATACATAGTTTTTTCTTTTGTGGATATAATTTTTAATTTTAAACTTGAGTATTTAGAGAGATTATCTTTTAAAATCTGAAATAGAAGCTAATATATTGAAAATACTTTTCCCAATTATTTTTGAACCTCTTTTGTTAGGTTTTTTGCTTGTTTTTTCACTTAAAAATTTTTTTTATTTTGACATAATTTCTGACTTACAGAAAACTTTTTTAAGAGTACTACAAAGAATTCCCATATACTCTTCACTCAGATTTCCCAAATGGTAACGTTTTGCTGTTTTATTTTCTCTGATACAACAATTTTGTTTTCAACTCTTATGAGAATAAACTGTAGACATAACATCCCCTTCTACCACTAAATACCTCAGTGTGTATTTCTTAACAAGGGCATTTTCTTACATAACCATATAATTATCAAAGTCAGGAACTTAGCGTTGTTTGAATTCAGCTATCTAATCTACTAACTCTGTTCACATTTTGCCAATTATCCCTATAATGTCCACTCTAGCAAAATAAAATCCAGGTTTATGCATTACATACAGTCATTATGTCTATTTGGTCACCTTTAATCTAGAATATTTCTTGAGTCCTTGTGTTTCATGCCGTTGGCATTTTTGAAGAATACAGGCCAGTTCATTTATAGAATGTCCTTAATACTAGTTTTTTCTTTTCTCATGGTTAGATTCAGGTGACATGCTTTTGGCAGAAATGCCACAGAAGTTATGTTGTGTTTTCAGTGTATCCTATTAAGAAGCACATAGTACTTACTTTTCCCTTTACTGGTGATGTTACTTATCACTTGGTCGAGAGGGTATCTTTCAGGTTTCTCTCTGGTAAAGTTATTATTTCTTCCTCTCAGTTAATTTTTTCCTGCAGGGCCACGATCACCGCAGAACAGTTTTTCTGTGGCCTTGTCCTTACCGCTCTTTTGGTGTTACAGCCCTTCTTCCAAATAGTTCTGGGAGTCTGCTGGGCTTAGGAGCCTGCAGAGCCTGTGCTGCTTCAGCCAGCACCCTCTTGCCCTCGTATAAAGCTGCACTTCTTGCTGCTAAGGCTCACTATAGAAATGTCGCCTGTTCATCCTACTCATTCACTTATTTTTTTCAGTCATGTTTGTTGAGTACCTTCTATGTGCTAGGCATTCTGAAGATTTTAGGCAAGTAAAATAAACTATAGAAATTGCTGACCTCATGGAGCTTAATATCTAGTAAGACAGGCAATGAAAAAATAAAACAATAAATAAATATATATCAGGTCATAGTCTGAACTATGAAGAAAAATAGGGCAGGATAAGCAGTATGGGAGATGCTGTGGGTTGGGGTGGGGAGGTTGAGTGGGCAGGTGGAAGTTTGTATTTATAAAAGATGAAAAGGAAAATCCTCTTTAATGTGATATTTGAGCAGTGACCTGAAGGATGTTAAGAAGCAAGTCATGCAACTCTTTGGGGAAAGAGCACCCTAGGAGTAAGGAGTACCAAGTGTAAAGATCTTGAAATGGGAACACAGTTGGAGTGTTTATATCATGGCAGGAACTAAGTGAGCAAGCTGGTGAGTGGTGGGGGTAGAGATGGGAGCAAACCAGGTAAGGCCTTGCAGGTCATAGATTTTAGATTTCACTGTAATGGATGAATTTTGGGCAGAGGCTTAATATGATTTGATTTATGTTTGGGAAGGATCACTCTGCTGGGTTGGGAGTGGACTGAAGTGGGTCTAAGTTGGGAATCGGAAAGCATTTCGGAGACCATTGCAATGATGTAAGAGAGGAAAAGGTTTTGAGGTAGATAGTAAAAGTTTGGTTTTAAATGGTCTGGAGTTTAGTAATGTTGGGACTAGAGATAAAAATTTGGGACTCATCAGCCTGTAGATGTTATTTAAAGCTGTGAAACTGGATATGCTATCTGGGGAGTAGTAAGGTGGTTCTAGCATTTCAGAGGAGATGGAAATCACATGGCCAATGGGATAGGAGGAGAACCAGGAGTAATGACCCAGAGGCTAAGTAAGGAAAATGTTTCAAACAGAGAAAGTGAGTAACTGTCAAATTCTGTTTCTAGAGTCAGATAAAGACCTATGTCATGTGGCAAATTATCCTAATGCAGTGGTAGACTCCTGAGTATACTACCAGGCAAGCCATCCCAAAGGTTGTAGGAGAAAAGGTTCATGGACAAAATGCTTATATTACATGGTTTATTAAATAAGAGTAAAATACATGGAGAAAAGCAAGGGGAAAAATACGAGATTAGTTAACATGCTTATGATAGAGTACAAGTTGGTGGAATGATCACCTGAATCCTGGGGTACACGGAGTTTGTATTGTATGTCCTGCCTCTCTCTGCCTTTTCAGCCTTCCCTGCTGAAGGTATGGTTATGAGGACCAGAGCCCACATAGGCAGTACCCGGGGCCAAACACACACTCTCTTGGACAGATCCAGAGATAAGTATGCCTGGTTACAGCTTTAGTTCTCCACTTAACCTACAGAATAGCCATGGGTTTTGTGTTTCTTAGGCTGTGGACACATGGAGCCAGAATAGGTGTAACTGATGGGTGGCCATACTGAGGCCTCATGATCAGAGAGAGAAAGAGATAGAAGCAGTCATATGAGAGAGCTAGTGTCTTTTGTAACCTAATTTGGAAATATACACTGTAATTTCTGCATATTGTTCACACAGACCAATCCTACTTAAATTTAAATGTAGGAGGGCACATTCTAAAATTGTTAATGCGAAGGGCACTGATCATTGGGGGCCATCTTAGAAGCTGCCTATCACAGATGCAGAGATTATATAGCATGTTAGTATACTATACTAACAGGGAAGTGACCAGTGGAAAGGGAGAGTTGACAATTGAGATAAGGAGAGAAAAGGAAGCAGTTGCTGGAGCAAGGGATTTGAGTACAAGGCTAGAGGGGATGGGATCCAGCACCAAGTGAAGAGATTGAGTAAATATGAGTAGCCATAGTAACCAGAGGGAAAAGGATATATACAGATGTAGGTAGGTTGTTAGATGTGGTGGTCAGAGCATGTGCAACTTAGTTTTGAATGCTTCTGTTGTCTCGGTGAAATGGGAAGCAAAGTCATTAGCAGAGAGTGGAGGTGGGGGAGATGTTGGGAGATTGGGGAAGAGAGGTTGGTATAAAATAGTTATTTGGGAGAATGAAGTGGACTAGGGAAATATTGGCATAATATTGTATGTGTGTATACATATATATATATTTTATTGACAGCTATAAAGGACCACTTGTGATTAGTGGTAATGAATTAAACAGACCAGTCAACATGGTTGTGTGTATGTCTGTTTTTTTTTGTTTTTTGTTTTCGCCCCGCATGGTTCAAATTCCTTGGAGCAGGTGCAGAATAGGTAAACATCAAAAGCAGCTGCTGTGCTGCTGATGTGTAGCTAATATGTGGAATAAATAAATAAGGAAAACTAGGTGGGGAAACTGAACAGTTTTCTACATCTTTAGGAGAATCTTTATGTTGTGGTATAATTTCTTTGTTGGTAGTGTTGGGAATTCTGTGAACTTCAGATAAATTGAAAGTGCAAAGTATAAATCAAAAGTAAAACATAAATCTTGAGAGTTTTTTAAAAAAATTATGTTACAACTTTTTCCCTCTAGTATAATTTCCCATTTCCTTTGTTAATCTTGGAGTTTCTGATGTGTAATTGTGATTATATAATTTTCTTTTTTTTTTTTTCCCCCGTGGTTTCTTAGTAGAGTTAGAGCTAATAGCTTGAAAAATTCCTAGTTCTGGTGATTTTTAATTATCTGTTTTGCTTTAGGGGAGAACTGTTAGTTATTTTTTTAAAAGATTTTATTTATTTACTTGAGAGCACAAGCCACTGTGTGTTTATGTGTACTAGTTGGGGGGAGGGGCAAAAGGAGAGGGAGAAGCGGACTCTGCTGAGCAGGGAGCCTAATTCAAGCCTCCATCCCAGGGCCCTGGGATCATGACCTGAGCTGAAGGCAGACGCTTAACAGACTGAGCCACCCAGGTGCCCCAAGGGCAAAAGTGTTATTAAAGATTAATGTATTTCTCATAAATACATTACATAAATACATTTTTCCTTTTAACTTAATTTCCTGTAGGTTTTTTTTATCTGACTAGTCTAAAAGATTCCTTTACCAAATATCACTGAGTACTATGTTTGAGAAGGGGTTGTTTTGATGAGATATACTCCTGACTCTCCATTTAAGTGTTTTTGGGTAATACTTAGGTAGTTTCAGAAAGAAGGTATATTGATTAATAGATCTGTGAAGAATTTTTCATCTTCCATTGGCTTTATATCAGTTGAGTCTACTAATAGAAAAATAAAAATAAAAACAAAAACAAAAAACCCTGCTTAATATTCATTGGTTAGATGGTGGATTTTCTCTTCTGGTTAAGTGTAATGATGGTAATTCTTAGTATAATAATGTGTAGCATGATCAGTATATAATTTTCTAGTCCCTTTTTGGGTCATCACACTGTTGCCAGCCTGTGTTAATTAAAGCCTGGGTTGAAAAAATAAACAGTGACATGTGATTTGGTCCAAATAATTTAGATTTTTTGTTTTTTAGTCTCTTTCTAGGTGTACCATGTTCGTAGTCCTTTTTAATTTTTGGTTTTGTTTTTCTCTAAAATGGGGTCAGCAGCTTGTTAGAAGTGTCAGTTCTTCACTATCCTAATGGGAGCTTTCATGACTGCTTAATTATTTTAATTTTTAAGGTCTTTCCCCCTATATAACTGAACTCTTGCTACATCTAAAGTGATTGGTAGATAAATTTTTAAAAAATGTTCAACTCATAGTATTTATTATTTTTAAAAGATTTATCCATCCATTTTGAGGGAAAGAGAGAGAAACAAGCGCACACGCGAATCAGCAGGAAGGGCAGAGGGAGAGGGAGAGAGAATCCCAAGCTGGCTCCATCTCAGGACGACCCAAGCCAAAACCAAGAGTCAGAGGCTCAACTGAATGCACTACCCAGGCACCCCCACAACTCATAGTATTTAAATTAAAATGTCAGTCTTACCTATTTCAGTATTTTTTTTTTTAAAGTGTTGCTACTCAGAGTAGGGTCCATGGATCCACAGCATTAAGCAGTAGCATTTATATAACCTGGGAGCTTGTTAGAAATGCAGAATCACAGACCAAGTCCCTTCTGAATCAATCTATTTTGACAAAATCCCAAGATGTTTCATATACACATTAAAGCATTAGCTCTGTTGATAATACAAAGAAGTAGCCCTGCAATGCTTATCAGGGTAGCTAAACTTGAATATTTTCAAGATTATCATTGGGCCCATTTAGCACTAGTTTATTCAGAAGGATAGAAGAACAAAATCACAGCTTGCCACCAAGGCAACCTCATGCCTTCCTTTTTGTGAGTCTTTGTAGTAGTCCCTACAGCAAGCAGCTCACAGTCATTTGGGAGCCATCTTCTTTGGGCTATGTCATTCTCCCCTACTTATCCCCATTTATTGTTACTTTCAGTTCAGATGCAGTCTGCCAATGGGGTCCTTTTTACCATAAGCAATATTTCCAAGTAACACAACTGATACTCTTTCTCAGGTTCCCAGAGTAACAAAAGAGAAACTTAAACAAAAATCAGAGTATAATGAAGCAGGGGAAAAGGTTAACGGAATCACTGGGGATCCTACTAGTTCTCTATACTGAGGACTAAGAGACAAAGGGCTCTAATGCATGAGTCCCTCTTGGACCTGCCTTCTGTTGACCATAGCAATAGCTATTATGTACATAAACCACTGAAAGTATTGAAATTTCTTTTTTGTATCCCACGCCCCCCCGCCCTGCCAGACTTCCCTGTTACTGTCTTTTGAGTCATAGATCCCATCAGCATTTCTGTCTCTCTAGTGTTGCTCTTTTTACCATCTAGAGAGGATTGAAGAGAGATTTGGTGAGCACAACTTTCTCTGTGATGTTGATGTAAACATTAATTACTATTTAAACGAATTTCTTTTGTTACCTTGATTCTATAAATATTTAAATGTAAGATTTGGGGCTAGCAAGCAGGAGGATGTACCAGATATAGTCTCTGCTGTTTTTATATAATAGGGGAAAGAAAACATGTAAAATAAGAGCAAAGAATAACGTTTTTTAAGTGAGTTATAAATTCTTTGCTATGGGTGTATTGAGTGCATCATACCTTATTGGCAAATCTAGGTGACTTGTGAGTCAATTGCATGTTCTCTTTTTGTAGCTGATTTCAAGAGGTTCATTGGTGCATCAAATTGAACACACCCAAGGAAGGGTTGAAAGCGAAGAACTTTTTATTGTTACAAGTAAGGGGACAGGGAGATAGCTCTTATAGTACTGTCTCCCATGGGGTTAGTACAGGAAGCTTTTATTCAATATTAGGGGGTGGGGGGCAGGGAACTTGTATGGGCACTTCTGGTTCAATTGTACATGATTAATATGTCAGCATGCTAGTGGATACATCATATGTTCAAAAAATGGCAGAAAGCTCCACCCATAGGAGAAGATTTTAGTATTATAATGAGCTAAGTATAACTTTATGATAACTCAGGGGGCTTTTGTGCAGGTCCTCACCTCCAACCCAGCTCAAACTGGCTCTCCTAAGGAGCTGTCAGGTAAGACACACCTGGCAAGACACACCTGTCAGGTGAAACACCTAGTTGGGTGTTTCCTTGGCTGGAACTGTCAGTTCTGCAAAATAAAACACACTCCTTCCCTGCTTTTGTCCCTTTTCCTCCCTTTCTGCTGGTAGTGTTCAGCCCTCTTATTTGAGTAACTTTCTGTTGCATCCTAGCTAACATTTTGATAAGCAAGCAATAGGCTGCTAATCCTTGCACTAACATATATATTTCTGAATATATTGTATTTAGCTTACTGCTTTTTAGTTCTGTGAAATTTTAAGGTATTTATGATTTTTACCATATTTTATACTATTAGATTTATTTATGGGCTATTAATGCAACTTTTTCTTTGCATTTAGAAATCACTTTTTCAAGGCTCCTATTATGTGTTTGCTTTTTAGTGTTATGCTCCTGTTCATTAAAATAAGCTCATTGAGGAACTGGAGGGTACTATGCTGAGTGAAATAAGTCCATCCGGGAAAGACAATTATCATATGGTTTCACTCATATGTGGAATATAAGAAGCAGCACAGAGGATCATAGGGGAAGGGAGGGAAAACTAAATTGAAAGTAATCAGAGAGGGAGACAAACCATGAGAGACTCTTAACTCTAGGAAATAAACTAAGGGTTGCTGGAGGGGAGGTAGATGGAGGGCTGGGGCAATTGGGTGATGGGCATTTAAGAGGGCATGTGATGTGATGAGCACTGGGTGTTATATTGCAACTGATGAATTATTGAACTCTACATCTGAAACTAATGATGTACTATATGTTGGCTAATTGAATTTAAACAAAATTTAAAAAATTAAGCTCATCGAAGCAGAGATTACTTTGTGTTTGTAGAGACAAATTATACTTATGAAAAATATTTTCAGCACAAAATCATAAATTTTGTTTATTTTTAGAAATGGGTGTAAGACAATTTAGAGATATTTTATATATGCATAAAATGGGTATAATCTTATTTATTTTTTTAAAGAGAATGTGAAGTAAAACCTTGATGATTTTTTTTTTTTATTCTGTGGTAAATAATCAGTGGCAAATACTTTTGTCTGTATATCTGTATGCACATGAGAAAGCAAGACAAATCTGGAAGAATACACACCAAAGTTTAAAGTATGTTTATCTCTAGGTAGTATGATCATGGAAAATGTTTTCTTTAGCTCATTTTGTTGCCAACTATGTGAATTAGGGATAGTAAGTTGGTTAGAGGTATAGTCTTGAATGATTGAAGCCACTATGCCTATATAAGGATTGGAATCTGAATATCTTGTTTAACAAGTTCCTGTGTTTTTTACGTAGGGTCTAAATCTCCTGTATGTTTCTGTTTCTGCCATGGTTGTGGCTGATATCTGGTGTATACAAAATAAATATTAATGCTTTTTAGAATACAGATAATTGTCTGATGTTCTCTCCAGTGGTCTCAAATTTTATAGTGGAAAAGATTATCACCTGAGGTACTTGATTTTTTTCTTTTTTTTTTTTTTTTAAGATGTATTTATTTTAGAGAGCATGTGTGCGTGCTGGAGGGAGGGGCAGAGGGAGAGGAGAGAGAGAATCTCAAGTAGGCTCCCCGCTCACCAGAGATTAATGCCCCGCTTTATCTCAAGATCCTGAGATCATGACCTGAGCTGAAATCAAGTGAGTGGCTTAACTGACTAGCCACCCAGGAACCGCCTGAGGTGCTTTTTTAAAACAGATTCTTGGGTACTACTCCTAGAGATTCCCAATTCAGTAGGTCTGGGGTGGGGCTCTAGTATCTACAGTTTTAAAAGGTGTGCTGGGATTCTCTTGCAGAAGGTGGGGAAGATCATCCTTTGAGAGACATTGGTTTAGAAGGAAGTAAAATTTGAGAGAGATAAAGAATGGGTAGGCGGTTGTCATGCCGGAGCTTAAGACAACTGCAGATATAGGTCATGGAAAGGAGCCAGGGCAATGTAGAATAAAGTATACTTTCTGGTGTAAGGTGGGTAAGACTCACAATAAGATTTTTAAAAGTTTAGACTTTTTTATTTCTTATAGAAGTGGTTGGGAACAAGGCAAGAAGAGATAAAAACTAAACTCTGAAGACAAAAAATAATGGACCAAGACGATAGAAGGTTGAGACTCGAGGCAGATGGGAGCTAGGGTGTAAACTTCTAAACAGATGCACCTCTTCTTGCTCTGGTTCTCCTACTGTCTTCAGGGCTGATTTTTCTGAAATTCACATCTGTTCATATTATTCCCCTATTTAAAATTATTTTGTCCCTTTAGATTAAAGTTTGCACTCACAGCAGGACTCTTTCAGATTTCATAACCTGCCATTTGAATGACTTTTCCAGTATTAGAGGGCTTTCACTTACACTATTGCCTCTATCCAGATGCCTTCTATTCCACAAATATAGTCTAAATGTATAGGTGTTAAATTAGTGTTTACCATTGTCTTATCTTGTTAGGAGATTTGAAAAATCATTTTTTATTAAAATATTTCCTATTAAATGTAAGTAGCATATAAACACAAAAGTTGCAAATATAAAAGTACATAAAGTAGAACAATGAATTACTGTCCTTTATCTGAATTCTTCTTTTTGCATAGGAAATTACCATTAACAGTTTGGTCTGTATTCACATCTTTCCCTCTCTGGTACTCTCTAACCCCCATACAGGTGCTATTCATTTAACTTTATTATATTACATGAATACATTTTCATTGTAGAACATATCAGTATATATGAACTAAAGAAAACATCTTCCATGATCATACCACCTAGAGATAAACATACTTTAAACTTTGGTGTGTATTCTAGACTTGTCTTGCATTCTCATGAGCATTCAGATACACAAACACATTTTTTAAAACATTTAATGGCTGGTAATATGCAAACTTTTTTTTTTTCCAAGATTTTATTTGAGAGAGAGGGAGAGAGAGAGTGCGCGTGCACATGAGTGGGGGGAGGGGTAAGGGGAGAGGAGAGAGAATTTCAAGCAGATGCCGAGCTTAGCATGGAGCCCGATGTGGGGCTCGATCCCACAGCCCTGAGATCATGACCTGAGGCGAAATCAAGAGTTGGTCATTGAACTGACTGAGCCACGCAGGCGCCCCTATGCAAACTTTTCTTGTGACCTCTATACCTCTGTTATCACTGTGGTATTGCCCTGCTCCTGATCCAGGATCCATTCATGTATTATGTGTTGCTTTTTGTGTCTTAATCTCCTTTAACCTAAAACAAATTTTCTGTCTTTTTGTGTCTTTCATGACCATGTGTTGAAGAATATAAGCCAGTTTTTAGAATAACTTGTAAAATTTCCCTCAATCTAGATTTGTCTGGTTTTTTTCTCATGATTAGATTTAGTTTAAACATTTTTTGGCGAAAGTACTATGTTGATGATGTTTACCTCCCGTTATACCACATCAAAAAAGTATGATGCCAGTTTATTGAATTTTTGGTGGTAGTTAAGGTGGTGTCAACTAGAACTCCATTTTAAAGCCATTTGTTTTTCTTTTGTTAATTAACAAGTAATCTGAGGTAATAACTTTGAGACTTTGTTAATATTCTGTTCCCTAATAGCCTTTTGCATAGTGGTATTAGGGTTCTTGTCAGAATCAGTTATATATGTAGCTCCAAGATGGGGATTTTTAATTCTGTCATTCCTCTACATTAATAGGCAGCATTTATTTTGTAGAGAACTTCTCCCTTTTTTCCTTTTCAGTTATTATTGTGCTCTTATATGTTATCATCTATTACCTGATTACTCTTTCTGATACTTAAATTGTCCAAATTTGACCAGTGAGAGCCCCTTCATGTAGGCTCCCATGTACATATGTGAACACACACATCACATATGCATATGCTCATGCTCTCTGTCTCTTTCTCTAAATAAATGGGATAAATACCATGGGACTTTTTTCCCCGTTACTTGCTGTATTTCACTCATATGTTAACCCGTTAATATTGAGATTCTTTTCATGTGAGTACAAATGGGATATATTATTCTTTTTAATGGTACATAGTTAGCTATAGAATTGTTCAACCATGGTATCTTTATTTTTCTTTTTGTTTCTAGTTTTTCACTTCTACATAGTACTAACAGATAGGTGTCATATATATTCATGTAATAACTTCTGTGGGATAGATTCCTAGAAGTGAAATTGCTGAATCAAAAGATAAGTGCGTTTTAACTTTTAAAAAGACAGAATTGCCAGAATGATCTTCAAAAAGATTGTACCTGTTGATATTCTTACCAACAGTGTACAAAGTACTTGATAACTGCATATTAGCAAATTTTCTTTTAATCTTTTGGAAACTATCACTTTATTAAAATATGCGTTCACGTTATTATGAGTGAAGTTTGGTATCTTTTGGCCAGTTGCATTTTATGTTCTGTTACTTGCTGTGCATTTCCTTTGTCATTTCTCAGTAGGTTTGCTTGTCTTTTTCTCATTGATTTACTGGAATTCTTTTTGTTTTAATGTTAATCCTTTCATTGCTATATGTGTTACAAAGATTTTCCATCCTTGCAAATATTTTTTCCACCCTTTCATGTACTTTGAAACTTTGTGGTATTTTTCATTGTTTATATAATGTTCATTTTTTATACAATTAGAGCTGTAGATCTTTCTGTACTACTTTTTAAGTTCCAAAATGAATTTTTATATAAAATTAATCCACAGAAGGGGAAATTTTCTAAAGCATAATAGGAAGCTAGTGTTGCTGGTTTCTTTTGTTTGTTTGTTTTAAATTCAGGTGCCTAAGTGACAGACTTCCATATTATTTATTTGAAGAGACAGAGCACAAATTGAGGGGAGGGGCAGAGGAAGAGGGACAAGCAGACCCCCTGCTGAGCGGGGAGCCCGATGTGATGCCGCAGGGCTAGATCCCAGAACCCTGAGATCATGACCTGAGCTGAAGTCAGATGCTTAACTGACTGAGCCACCAGGTGCCCCTTCTTTTTTTAAATGTACTTACTCTTAAGCATAATAAAGAGAAGTTTTTAAGTTGAGATTTTGTTAAAAGATAGTATTTGAAATACTGCTTATTAAATGTATGACTAATTACTTTTCAGAGTACTCACTTCATCTAAATGTAGATAAATTTCTTTTTGAAATCAAAGGGTTCCAACTTGTCACTTAGTATAAACACCTTTGTGACAAAATCTTATACTGACTTGTAATAGTAGGGTACCCCTGACTGTGATGTCAGTTATCCTGATACACTGATTGCACTGTGTCTGAAGAAAAATGTCACATAGGTGTCATAGTGTATGATAGAGCGAGCATTAGATGATGCACTGCCCTTTCCAGCAGTTACCCTTCGGTTTAGCTCTTGTGCATTAAATGAGATAAGGTCTACTAAGAGATGCTTTCCCCCCCATTCATTTTCAGTCTGCTGTTAACTAGCCCTAGACCATTTTTATTTCATATTATATGCAAAAATATATCCTTATGAATGTTTATTGAGTAGTAAAGAATGTTCAAGTTACAACCATTTGAACTTTATAAGTCAGCAGACACTTTGGTTCTCTTACACTTTAGGACATATTTGTTACAGGTATCATACATCTTTTCTCACGAACAACAGTCTTACTTTACAGTTTTTTTTTTTTTTAGTGAGTAAAAATCAGAGGTCTTCGTGATAGGATGTTAAGAACAGAAAAAATGTTTTAAGTTTTTAAATGACAACTTTTGGGTTCCTGTTTTTTTTCTATACTGAGAAATAATTTAGGAGAGATATTATTAAATACATTTGTAGGTCATTTTAACTCAGCCTCAGAGATATGGTTTGTCCAAAATTACATAACTCTAAAAGATGGAAGACTGCAGGTCTTTTGCTCCCCCGAGACAAGTTGAATGGGGAAAATTTCCACTGATTTGGATTATCCATACCCTTGTATAATTCAAAACAACTGTAAATACGTTTTATATCATTTTTCCTTAAATGTGATTTGTGTAAGTTGCATGTGTTACTCAGAGATTGATCCTAATCAGATGGCCATAGAAACATATTTTTTCTGTTTACACATTGGAAAACATGAAAACACTGTATGAAACAGGTTTTATATGTCTATAATTTTATTTTATATGGGTACCCAAATGAAAAATATTTTTCCGTGATCTTATTGAAGATGCAGTTTTGCATCTTCTACTCAGAATTAGGTAGGTAGAAGGAAATAAAAGTTGTTTTTATGTTTTTAAAAAGATTTTATTGATTTTATTTGAGAAAGAGCGAGCACAAGTCAGGGCAGAGGGAGAGGGAGAAGCAGACTCCCTACTGAGCAGGGAGCCCGATTTGGGGCTCGATCCCAGGACCCTGAGATCATGACCTGAGCCTAAGGCAGATGCTTAACTGACTGAGCCACCTAGGTGCCTGGAAATAAACATTGTTTTATGGTACTTTAAATTCTGTTTTGCATGGAGGAAAGAAAAAGATCTTAAAATGTATTTAGTCATTAATTAAAAGGTATCAGAGTGGTTATATGTTATAACTTTGGTCCTGAGGTCAGTAAACTCAATAGGTATGGTAGAGAAATACTGGAAAAGTGGCAAGTGAAGAACTCTATAAAGGTCATAACACTGTGAATCATCTTTTAGGGGCATTGAAGCTGAAGAAGAAATAGTTAATGCACCTGCTGGTTGCTCTTTGAACTTACATGATACCGATCTTCTAGGTTACAAAGTAGGGATTTCCTAGGAGAATTGCTCAAAAATAATTCTTCAGGTTGTTTGTAGGTTTAATCTGTGTGCAGATTTTTGCCATGTGTATAGAATATTCTTTAAAAAATAGAATTGAAATTTTGCTTTATTGTAAAAAACTGCTGGAATTTACCTTGATTTTGGCAAATGAAGTAAATAAAATAGCCCCATGGGGGCTTTTTTATTTTGGTAATTGCCTACTTTGTGTGAATACAGATGAAAGAATCCTTTGAAGTAAAAGGAACATTATTTTGTAAAGAAAATAGATTTTTTTCCTTGTAGTATTGCATAAACCTTTGAGAAAGCAGATTTTCATTTTTTTGTTTTGTGATTTTTCTTTGAATACAGTATTTTGCTTACTATTGCGTTTACTGAAAAATTCTTTTTTATTGGTGATAATAATAACTGCTCCCAAGAAGAAATTTGTATTTCCTTTCATTTTAGGATTTGTCATCTAAAAAATGTATATCTAAACAGAAGTGAAGATAATGATTACCAACCACAAATTTAATGATATTAAAGAAATTAAAAGTTTTGATTTCTTTGCTCATCTTGTCTACTATATAGTCTAGCTCCTTTGAAATCTTTTCTTTGGCATCCTTTTGTATGATTTTCAGATTACGTTAAGGTTCACTGTTATAAAGCCTTTGAATGGCATAAAGATGACAATTAATGGCATCTGCTTCAGGCAGCTTATGTAAGTCATAGTTGCAAACCAACTTTTTAGTTTTATTCCTACCAGGCTATTTTAATTATAATCTATAGTCCCTGGTAGCATTGTGTGACTAAAATACTTACGCATGACTACTGACCTATTAATGACATCTAGTAAATTAATGTTGATGCTTTAAAATTATTTACTAGTTGTGTATGGTTCTTTTTCTTTCTGGGTGATTTAACTCAGTATTTATATAGTTATTTATTTTAATTTGAGTATCTTTGGTGTTTGTGAGAAGACACTCTCCGGTTTAGGCTCCAGTTGTCTGTTTAATGTGTAACCAGTTCAAATAATCACATCTTACACTGGATGCATATAAACTTACCTGTGGGGTAAAGCCTTTTGAGAGATGAGTATTGCTTACATATGCTTCTCATATAGTGTTTTTTTGTTTGTTTGTTTTTAATGTCTTCAGTTTATTGGAGGTCACTTTGGATGCCCCTTAGAATTTGGCACTTAGATTCTTAGAATAAACCTGGTCAGAAGATCCTGGGGTGGTTGATATTTGGCTATCTGTAGAAGCAACCTATCTTGGACAGGTAATAAATGTGTCTTAGGAGATCAGAGAAGTGCCCCAGCCTAAAGATGATGAGGGTGTACATCAGGCCTAGAATTAAGTTGTAGTTTATTTCTATTTATGCATTAATTTTTTTTCTCTTCAGGATATTTTTATCATGAGGGTGGTGTCGTCTAGGTAATATGAAGTGTTGTGTCAAGCATCATTCAGGAAAAAGAAAACTATTTAGGAGTCATGACTATTGTAGTTGTTATGTAAGTCATCAAGAGGTCGACATGTTTTTTATAGTCTGGGTGAAATGATCTCTGAACTTTTCAGTTGCCCTTTATTGAATTCTATATTTATCAATACTGTGATGGTGCCAATACATTCTTCTTGGTATTTTTATACTGAGAAAGAATTATTCATGATAATGGATGTGATATAACTTTCTAGTGAGTTTGGTTTGTCAGGCGCAAAGAGCCTCATCAACACCGAGTTCATTGACAAAATTGAGTTTCAGGAATTTTAATGAGAACCTGATCTTACCAAAATGTTGACAGTGATATTTGGCTTGACTTTCATGTTGATGTTCATGTTTCACATCTAGTAAGTTCAAAATCAAGGAAAATCTTTTTAATTTTATAAAGTTTTAACAAATCTGGAGTGCAAATAGTAACTTTAAATATAATTTGTAATTGCAGATATGTATATTTGCATAGATAAGGAAATATTTTACTCTTAATAATTGAAAGGTAGATGAAGTATAACATGACCTACTCTAAAACGTAAAGACGTATACTAACTAATCTTATTTGTTTGCAGTGAGGATCTTTAAAAATTTTTTATCACATTTTCTCATTAAATAATTTAACTTCTCTCAGAATATTGAGTTAAACAGAAAAAGAGTAATCTGTTTTTATTAATTTCAGTTATGGATAAATTTTTACAGAAGATAGAATCATAAATGTTTAAAAAGATCAAATACCTCCTAGAGCTAGAAGTTGGCTCAGTTGTGAATGGAACTCAGTTTGTCTAACTCTAGTCTGAACTATTCAAATTGTCCTATAACCTTAATTTATGTCTGTGTGGGTTTATGTATTTTTCTTTTCCTAATACTTAACTTTGTGTTTATGGTTATATGAATTTGTGTTTTATCTGCCATCCCCAAAGTTTGAGACCTTTTTGATTATATGTTTGTTTTGCATGAGCATGGTCTTAAATATTTAAGTGTCCATTACAAAAGGAGCTCAATGAATGTTAATCAGTAGTTCCTAGATACAGTCTGATTTCTTTTTAATGAAGATTCCTATTTTTATGTAATTTTTATTCCCGTAATGCTTTTCCAGTAGATGTAAAATTATTTAAAATTGTTTTAAAATGTTTCATTGTGCATACTATGGTAGGTGAAAAAGTACTTTTATAAAATGATTTCACGTACATGTTTTGACTTTAATATCATTCTTATAAACCATTAGTTTTTCAGATTTGTTCTCTACTTCTCTTTTTCTTTTGTAATTTTATAAATGAGTTAAAAAATAAACTATTTAATCATACCTTTTTTTTTTTTTTTAGGTTGTTATGGAGTTGATGGAGAGAGTGACTCTATTATGAGTTCAGCTTCTGAAAACTCCACAGAACCTTGGTTTTGTGATGCCTGTAAATGTGGTGTTTCCCCTAGCTGTGAACTCTGTCCCAATCAGGATGGAATTTTCAAGGAGACAGATGCTGGAAGGTTGATGTCATAATTCTCATGGGTTTATATGCCTGCTTTATAATGTGTCTGCTTCTATTATTTTTTCAGTTACAAACTTTTGTTTGATTGTTTCTTTGTATTTTTTTTTGGCATAGGGTAAATGGACAGTAAGCTACAGATCAGGGGAAGGAGAAAAGACTATTTATTGGTTATCTGCATTTGCCTTTATAGCCATAGTCCCATTTAATCCCAGTGATGACTCTATAATGAGACAGTTGCTAAAATTTTCCATTTTATGGGTGTAGTACCTGAGCCTTAGATCATTAAGTAATTTTAATTTGATCAAGGTCACAAGCAGGTGAATAGTCAGATTTGAACCCAGATCTGTCTGACTTCAAAAGTATATCAGAAGACAGAACCCATACAGTGGTTTTAAAAGGGGACTTTACAGAATTATTTAGCTATGATAAGAGTAACTGTGATATCACAGCCTGTACCCCTGAAACAAATAATACATTATATGTTAATTAAAAAAAAACTAATGATGTACTACAAGTTGGCTAATTTAATTAAAAAAGAAAAAAGTAACTGTAATATAAAAGAACTCTAAAGGATACCCTAAGGCCGAGGGAGAGCATCCAGGGAATGACAAACTTGGAAGACCCCTCCCCAAGGCTGGAGTTCAGACCTTATTGGAGAAGGTGTAGTTGCAACCTATTGGATGGCAGAGATGCTTACCGGTTTGCCTGGGCCAGAACTGGTCTTTAGTTCGTGGCAAGTGGGTGTCTAGGCACAAGTTGCAGAAGGTACTGGGGCACCAGTATGGTGTCTGGAGTGTGTGGGTCCGTGTTGGGAGGGCCACAGAAAAGTGATCTCCAGGCTGGGCTTGCGAGGGCACGGAGTTGGTAGTTGGTGTATGTGGCTGGGGCAGAGCCCTGGCAGATGCTCTTCATCATCCCTGCTGAGAAGTGCTTTCCTCCTACAGTGCTCTCTACCACTTCTACTGAGACAGCTTAATATCGTGCTCACTGTAAAGGAGAAATGCTGAAGGGATTTTCTCCATTATTGCATAGCAGATATTTGAGGTGGATTTGGAGCTGAGAGGCAATAAATTGATAACTGGCACAAAGATCTATGTTTTTTTCACTACACTCACACTAATCTTTATTATTACATTTGAGCAATTGTCATCATAATAGTGTTGATATTTTTCATGTTTTTGCCCAGGAGACTACCATCTGGGTAGTTTAAGAGTAGTTCCTGCCCTCTTGTATTTTATGGATCATTACCTACCCGACCTCCCCACCGCCCCCCCCCAATATGAGTACTAAAATATATTAAGTTTTTTATTTTGTGATGAAATATTTCAGTATTTTTAAAAATGTTTAATAGTGGGACAAATTTTCAGCATTATTTTCCATATTTTAACATTGAAAAGGATAGGATACATTTTATCCCAAAGTAAAGATAGTCTTTAAAATTTAATACATGTTACTTTAGCAAAATCAGAAATATTTTTCTTATATGTCCCTTGGTTGGTGGAGAGGCCCCTGAGAAATGTTGCCATACAAGGTTGTTGGGATAGCATAGAATCTACCATGGAATCTTGGAGAAGCCTGTGTGTTGATGTCTAGGAAAAATGGCTAAAAATCTTAGCTCTTCTTCCTCATTGCACATCCAAAAAGGTGAAATAAAATACAAGGCATAACAAATGATTTGATGTATTGACATGAATCTTTAGTCTCTGTCATAGACCCGGGCATTATTTCATGTTTGGACTGACTTGGGCCCAGAATTAGGGAATTGAGTGCAGCATTAAAAGTGTGTGCTTCCAGGTTGGACTGCCTATATTTGAGTTCTGGTCTTTTTTTTTTTTTACTAACTGTGATTATAGGCATTTGATTTAACTTTTTAATACCTCTATTTTCTTAGTACTTTTGAGAGGAATGAGGTGATTCCTATAAAACAGTACAGTTTCTGGAGCATAGCAAGTGGTTAATAAATGTCTCCTTATTTCTACTGCTGCTCCTAATGGTTTTCTTACTACCAGTATTGTTCCATTTCCTTAAGGTGATCACAGAGTATCAGCTGCATGAATTCCTTCTGGTAACTATTTAGTCCTGACAGTTGAAATTTTTGGTGAGAAATTGTGGTGAATAAGTAAGACAACTTTGGAAAACACAGAGCTTCCTCTTAGGGAAAATAATTTGTTTTACCTCTTTTCTTGTTCATAATTTAAAAGTTCTATTGAAAAACTATAAAGTACCTGTCTCTTCACGCTATTATAATCCACAAAATAACTTGTAAAAT
Source organism: Mirounga leonina (assembly GCF_011800145.1). Taxonomy (NCBI): domain Eukaryota; kingdom Metazoa; phylum Chordata; class Mammalia; order Carnivora; family Phocidae; genus Mirounga; species Mirounga leonina. Next base: position 28,219,586 of record NW_023270451.1, read on the forward strand.
TGTTTCTGAATGGAGAAAAGAGAGGCCCCTTTAATTAGATTCACTGAGAAATATTTGTACTGACTCCTGTGGATCTTACCTCTACAGACACTTCCCTTGGTGGTACAGCCTCGCAGAAGTTCTTCTATAGTATTTGAACATTTTATTTGCATTGAGGCACACACTCATCTACAGTCTATGGTGGAAATTATAGGTCTTGAAATAGTTTGAAGGATATAGTTGAACCTTGATATACTTTGATACAAGGCAAAAAAACAAGTCAAGAAAATTTGGCAAGCCATTTAGTATTCTAGCTTCAAATGGTAAATGGGGGAAAAAAAAGAACAATGTATGGAAAGAATGAAAAAGGTTTTGAAACTGCATATCACATAGGCTAATTAGACTTTTCCCCCCTCTGTTTCTGATGGGAGCCGCAAGTTCTACATCTAGTTAGTTTGCTCTATTAAAATATGTGAGTTTAAAAGGATATATTAATAGTTTCCATGCTAGAATGACAATTTTGACTCTTCGTTTTTTGGTGGTTTTATGTGGTGCTTGATTTCTGTTTCATTTCCCCAGTCAACATCTGTCCTTATAGCTCTAAGCAAAATGGACGTTAACATAGCAAAGATTGTTCCCTTTTGATTTCTCCATTTGTCTTAATTACAGAGTTCTAAAGTATGTACAATTAAACAAATGAACAAAAAATTATTTACAAAAGGTATTAAAAAGGAACAAAATTGTCTCAGCTGTTTGAGACGCATTTTAATAAAGACCCAAGTTGACATCCTCACATCAGTGGTTGGGGAAATGATACAGTTGTGTGCCAATCACACTGAAATGGCAGTTTAAATCTTAGTACTTGCATGACTTGTACTAAAACATTTTCAGAAGGTCAGTATGAAGCAAGCAGCCAGCTGTTGGGTTTATCAAAGATAAACTCCTACAGAGTACAGTGGCATTTAATACACCAGTGGAGCATGAAAAAGCTGCGCAAATTAAATTGAGAAAGCAGCTGCTTGTTGAAGATGTGTATCTTTATATCGAACTCCACAGGATGCATTTGGGAGGTTGGATTAAAACATTTTATCAAGAAAATCTCAAAATCTTGGATTTTCTTCTCAATAAAAAAGATAATTTCTAAAGATTTGTAACTGTTTTCCCCAGTGCCTCTATAAAATGATTCTTAGTCTTACTCTTTTAAAATGTATAATGTGTCACAAAACACAACCATATAGCAGTCGTAGCCTCTCAAGCTGTGATAAAGCAGAATTTGTTGTTAATATAGTCACAAGGTTGGGGCGCCTGGGTGGCTCAGTCGGTTAAGCGTCTGCCTTTGGCTCAGGTCATGATCCCAGGGTCCTGGGATCGAGTCCCGCATCGGGCTCCCTGCTCTGCGGGGAAGCCTGCTTCTCCCTCTCCCACTCCCCCTGCTTGTGTTCCCTCTCTCTCTGTGTCTCTCTCTGTCAAATAAATAAATAAAATCTTAAAAAAAAATATATAGTCACAAGGTTAAGAGAGATTTGCTGTCTCATTTTTACCTTCTTTCTTACAGAAGTGATATAGATCTGTTTAAATTTCGAAGTCCGGTGATCCCATATATTGTGTGGTTGTATGTAAACAGAAAGGGTTCCTGATGCATTTCAAAAGTTTCAGTGCAGCTTTTAAAAAATGAAATTAGAATCAACTACCTTTTTTTAGTGTACTGAAACTTCGAGCATTCCTTATTTAGTGTTGCGTATCATTCAGACTTAAAAAAATACATGTGGGGCATATAAGTTTTAGTACAAAGGTTGTATGGTGAACAGATGAATGAAACAGGACTTCCTTATATTTTATAACTGTTCTGGACAGTCTTTGAGAATCAGTTTTAACCTGGGAAGAAAGAAAGGATGAACATTAAAAATTGTTTTAAAGTGTTCTGAAGGACTATTCCAACAGCTTTTAGAAAAAAGTAACAAGGAAGAATAATTTTACCTAATTACTGCAGAATTACTTCACAGTTCTTAAATTAGATCCTTACTTCTCAGAGTGCTTAAAGTAATGAATGTGAATACCTTTCCACGCATAAGAAAATGATGTTTTGTTTCATTTGAATAGTGGTTTTGTGCAAATATTTAAGAAAAACAGGTGAGTGCAAAGTGCAGTGAACTGAAGTGACAGGCAATTATAGTTGTTAACTCTCAGCTTTGGCTAAGTGCTAGGAAAGTGCTTATTGCAGTTGTGCTTATTCGATATTCTTCAGTTATGTGAGATTCTGAGATCTGACCATAGAATTCTTTCAGGAGTTATTTGAGATGGCACATATTTTATGTTTATTTTCCTTGTGGGCATTTTATGAAAGGGTTTGATGGCAAAATCATATTTTCTCTCCTTATAGATGGGTTCATATTGTTTGTGCCCTGTATGTTCCTGGAGTAGCCTTTGGAGATATTGACAAATTACGACCAGTAACACTAACAGAAATGAATTATTCCAAATATGGTGCCAAGGTGAGACAAAGTTTTCTTTATTGTCTAAAAGAGAAAAATTTTACTTGTTAGTTTGTATGGCTTTTTACTAATACCATATCATTGTTGAGTACAGAAATGCTTATTCTTATTATACTAGTTTGTAGAGTAGTTAGCACTAAATCATCTATTATTGATAGTAATTTTCCCAGAAAGCCCATAATTTATAAATTCCTTCATGTATTCTTTAACTTTTGGGGTAAAATGATAATTGATTCTACTTAACATTTCTGTGCCATTTAGCACACTCCCTAGCACATATGAATTCTCAGACTAGTTAGAACAAATACAAACCTAATTTCTGACTTTACTTTTGAAATGGAATTTACCAAAATTACGAAAAGAGTATTAAGAAGCACCTGTTATTTTACTTTTAGACTTCAAGGACTGTTTTTTTTTTTTTTTAATGACTACAAAACCTGTCTAGCAACTGATTCTGAGCCTCAAGTTTATAAATTGGTTTTTATTGCTTGAGCTTTAGGATTATAAGTGATAAAAATACACTTACTAATTTAAATTTAGTTACATGATTACTACAGACATCCCTGTAATATTAGAATGAATTAGGCACTGATACATTCTCTTCCATTGCTGTCTTTTGGGAAATTGGGAAGGAAGACTCTTGAATAGCATCAGTAACACATTAAGGTGGGGTGGGAAGTTTACAGATTGTTGGAAAACTCCGATATTGAAAATTCAAGAATTTGACAGTTTCTGCTGTTATATCCAGAATATCCTCCTTAGGTTCTAACCACCACCTGCATCCCTCACCCTCCAGCCTCACTCCAAAACTCTTGTGCTTTAGTTTGGGTAATTTCTATTGAATTATCTGTAGCATCCCTCTCCAAAATTAGCTAAAGCCCCCAGGGAGAAAAACAGGCCCAAGCACCGAACTTACTTTCCTGGTCCTCAGGTAGTTCTATACTATCTTTTTATCTCTCTGATGCCTTTAAGCAATAGTTTAAAAAAAAATACTTTGTCCATATTTTCTAGTTTCTAGTAGGATTAATACAGATTACCTAGTGTACCATTATTGGAAGTGAAAGGTACTGCTTTTTGATAACAGCTTCATAATTCATAAACACAGAGCCTAGAAGGGACTAACAAGTAATTTTCAGTAGGCACACAGTATTATCATGAATATAAGTCTACAAGCAATGAAAAACGCAGGAACCAGATATTACTTCATATATCTGAAACCAGCAGTGACCTCTGAACCAAAAAAGAGAATCATTAAATATGCAATTGTGAGCTGATTTTTCATTATCACCTGCTTTTGTTTTGAAGTATGATTAGGAAGTGGAGTAAAAAATTATGTATTCTCTAGCTCATCTGCAAAATCAGTGATGTGAATTATAACTGGGACAGCTCTTCTAGACCTGTCTATCCATTTACTAATCCTGGTTGCTTTCTTTCCTGTGTTCTCAGTTGCTTAGTTCCCTAGCATTTTAAATGATTCAAGCAATGGAGGAAGATTCTCTTTTTCTTGCTAGATTGTTTTATAGTCTTCACAGGACGTTATGGTCAGGAAATTATTTCTTGTATTCACTCTGAAATCTCTTGCTCAACTTCATCATATTACATTGAATTAGTTTGGGAACTATCCTGAACAATTTGGTTCTTTCTGCACTATTGACATTCTTGAAATAATTTAATTTCTTCATTTCTCTCTCTCCCTTCCTCTCTCCTGTCTCATTCTTTCTCTCTCTTTTGGTTTCATGTTTAGATTACTATTTGCTAGTATTTTATACCGTACGCCTTCTACTGTTACTGGAAAAAGACATTTAACCAAGCAGTAGAGTGTCAGGATTTGGGTGTATTTTCACATCTCTGCCCAGAGTCCTGTTCTTGCTGTTTTCATTCATTGCTGATGTGTCAGTTTGGTGCTGTCTACCTAGTAGATAGCCACTAACTGTTAACAGTGTTAAAATGACATTTTTAGTGTCTGTTGAATTTTTTTCTTTATGTTTCCCTTGTATTTAATTTACTTAGAATATATTTACTATAAACAGTTCTTCTTTAATTGTCTCTTGGCAGTCTTTCACAATTTAGCAGGTTTTTCTTTAATGAAGATTACTATCACTAGTTTATATTTTAAGACTAGACCTTTTTTTTTCTCTGTGGTTTAGATAGTGAAAAGGATAAAAAAATAAATTTAGAGGGATTGGGAGTAATTTCAATACTTTAAACTTCTAGTTTTACAGTTTTTTCCTTTGTATTCAGAAAGGATGTAGTTGGCTGTAATATCTTTGACAACAAATTGTTTACTTAAGATTACTTTTAATTCTCCTGAAAGTATTTCTCTTTAATTTAATTTAATAGTATTTAATTCTCGGGAGCCTGGGTGGCTCAGTTGGTTAAGCGACTGCCTTCGGCTCAGGTCATGATCCTGGAGTCCCAGGATCGAGTCCAGCATTGGGCTCCTTGCTCAGCAGGGAGTCTGCTTCTCCCTCTGACCCTCCCCCCTCTCATGCTCTCTCTCTATCTCATTCTCTCTCAAATAAATAAAATAAAATCTTAAAAAAAAATAGTATTTAATTCTCTTAAATGTATTTTAAAAATACGTGATTTCTTTGGCTGCAATGCCTAGATTTTTTGGTGAATTTTTTCTGGCTTCTTACTTATTTTCTTAAATTTTCCAAGCAGTATTATATTGTTCAAATCAGTATGGTTGAATGGTTAAGAGCATGGACTTTAAGATTACCCTGGTTTGAATACTGACTTGACAGTTACTTTTTGTGTTATTTTGAGATTTCTTAGCCTGTCTTCCCATCAATTTTCTCATGTGTAAAATGGAGATAATACCTCTTTCACATATTAGAGTGGAAGATTGCACAGTATGGTTACATTATATTAATATATGTAAAGTGCTTAGAACAGTGCCTAGCACATAGTAAACCTTCAAATTATTATTACTGTCATCTATTATATCAGTGGAATTTTGGTTTATTAGAACTGTAGAAAGAATTAACTTTATTTTTTTTTTTAAAGATTTTATTTATTTATTTATTTGACACACAGAGAAGGAGAGAGCAAGCCCAAGCAGGGGGAGTGGCAGGCAGGGGAGAAGTAGGCTCCCTGCTGAGCAAGGAGCCCAATGTGGGGCTTGATCCCAGGACCTTGGGATCATGACCTGAGCCGAAGGCAGCCGCTTAACCGACTGAGCCACCCAGGGGCCCCTAGAATTAACTTTTTAATATAAACTCTTTTCTTGCCTATAATTATTGTTTCTATTAATATGCTACTGATTCACGATTTGTATTTTATGGATGCTTAGTATGAGAATGCAGTCTTGTTCTAGAGATATTTTTATTCTGAGAGTTTTCCTTTTATTCCATTGTAGGAGTGTAGCTTCTGTGAAGACCCTCGTTTTGCTAGAACTGGAGTTTGCATTAGCTGTGATGCAGGGATGTGCAGAGCCTATTTCCATGTGACCTGTGCCCAGAAGGAAGGTCTGCTTTCAGAGGCAGCAGCAGAAGAGGTAGGTTTATTTAAACTCATCGTTGGTGAATATGTTCATAAGATGTCTCATGACTGTAAATGTCCCACAACAGGTGTGCATTATAAAAGAAATTAACAAGCTTATTTTAAAAGTCTTTGCCTGGATCACTGGTCTAAAATTTAAAAAATCAACAATGTATGAGTTTTTTCAGTTTCAAAGCTAGTTAGACATTTGGAAAACATGTTAAAAATTCTTAGAGTGAGATCTGACAGATAAAATGAAACATAATCCAGGTTGTTTTAAAGCATTAAAATGTCAGCATCTTGGATAACCTCACTCTGTTTCTGTAAATAAAATCATTACCCCTTCAGTATCTGTATTTCTATCTCTTTACAATTGTTTTTAATTTTATAATTTTCCTTCCAGGTTTATTGGCTTTAGATTAAGTAACAGTTGTTTTCAAAATATGTTTTGGGGACTCCTTAATATTCTTTCAAGGGGTTTATGAGGTTAAAACTATATTGTAACAATATGAAAGTGGTATATACATTTTTTTACTCTTAATTCTCTCATGAGTAATAGTGGATATTTTCAGAGATTATATAACACATAACAATATAACATATTGAATGTGGAAATAGTTTTGAGAATCCAGCTATCTTCTTTTATGTGGGCTGTCTAGATGTTAAAGAGATTTGCAAAAATGTAAAACAGTGCCACTCTTCTCACTGAATTTGTATATAGTATTTTTTTATAAAAATATTATTTATCTTAACATGTAATGGGATTATTATTTTAAAATGAGTAAATATATTAAAATTTTATTATTTTAATTTCTCATATGGGGACTGTCTATAAATATAACTCACATAAACTCTTTCGGGCTTTAATAATTTTTAAGACTTAAGGAGTCCTGAGACTAAGTTTTGTTGTTTCTTTAAGTTCTTTATGTAGACAGGTATTTGAGTGTTTGCTTGGTAATTCTTACTGTCTGTTCATGGTGGATCTGTGGTATATCTAGGTCTCTTGTGTTTCTTCTTTTACTGGCTAAATTTTTAGTGTCATATAAAAATATGTTTATTATATTGGGTCTTTATCTTATCCCATTTAATTCATAGACAGGAATCAAGTGAAAAAGATAATCTAATGAAAATTGGTTGAGTAGATTAGAGTGATATGTTTTTTTTAATAAATGAATTCTATAACAGTTATATGTTGGTACATGGTTTTGTACCAGTCTCTGATTCCTATGAATTGTACTTTGATTAACTGATGAAGGGTACTGCGTAAACAACATTTTCACAGCTCTTAGGCAGACATAGAGGTATAATTAATTATATAATAGGGTTGTGTGGATTAGTTATGACTACAGCTCAGGATGGTGAGCGAAGTGCAGAGGGGCAATACAAGTAAGACTTAGAAGACTAGATAATCCCAGGTGAATACTTAGATCACAGAATCTGTTAGGTTATTACTGTACTGTGGTAAACTTTGAGCTTTTGCAATCAGGAAGACTCCTTTGTAGCCTTTTCTTTTAGAACTCATTGGGAGCTTTACCTTTCATACTGTGGTAGTTTGGGTTCCTATGTATAGCACCATTCATTCACCATTTTTATTATTTTTTGGGTTGACAGTAGGTAACGAAAATGTGTGAAGTTGGGGCGCCTAGGTGGCGGGAGTTAAGGCTCTGACTCTTGGTTTCAACTCAGGTCATGATCTCAGGATCATGAGATCAGAGACCATGGCTCCACTCAGTGCAGAGCCTGCTAAAGTTTCTCTCTCCCTCTCCCTCTGCCCCCTTCCCTGTGTGCTTACCAGGTGCCCGTATATGTGCTCTAAAATAAATAAAATCTTTAAAAAAATAAAAAGAAAATGTGTGAAGGAGCCATATACTGTTGCCTTTTTAAGTGTACTTTTTTGGGGGGGTGGGGAATGATTTAAAATATATTTGCATATGTTTCTGGTGTCTTGTTATAAACATTTATAGAATTGGAAATAAAGATTTCTAAACAATGTTTTAAAACCCAAGAGTTTTTATGAATCTCTATCAGTGAGGTTTGCTCTTGGCAGTCATCATTCTGTTAAAAGAAGTTCTTGGCTACTTCTTATGGTTGTACTTCTATAAGATTCATGTAATATAATAGTATATTTAATTAAAAAACAAATTTTAAATTAAAACAGATCTGTTTTTTGTAGGCATATCTTCTGTTTCAATTTTATATGACATTCTAGAAAGCTTCTTTTTTCCCTTTTTTAAAGACTTGTTTGTTAAGTGGGATTTCTTCTTTTTTTTATCTTTTTTTAAGGTTTTATTTATTTATTTGACAAAGAGACAGCGAGAGAGGGAACACAAGCAAGGGGTGTGGGAGAGGGAGAAGCAGGCTTCCCGCTGAGCAGGGAGCCCGATGGAGGGCTCGATCCCAGGAACCTGGGGTCATGACCTGAGCCAAAGGCACATGCTTAACGACTGAGCCACTCGGGTGCCCCAAGTGGGATTTCTTCTTAATGGCTGTTTTATATAGGCAGTAAAAGAAAGGTTGAAAAAGAATTAGTACCTCAGTTTTATCCAGTAACATCATATACCTTACCATATTCTAATGATTTTCTATAGCCTTCTGACAGTACTTTATCTCATTGGTGAGGATCCATTTGAAGTTTCTATTCTTTCTGATCTACTTTGTGAAAATTCCTGATTATTTAGAATATTCAAACCATGTTATGATACAACACATTTATTACTAAAACTGAGCAGTAGTACAGGTTCAATTATGCTGACTGAAATTTATGTGATTATGTTTCACACCATTTAGTTAGCCTTAAGGTTACTTATATTTCATGTAAAACATATGGTAGTTTCTTCTGTGATAAAATATGATTTGCCACACTCCGTTACCATGTAGAAAATTCTCTTTGAAACAATATAAGATTATAGATTTTATTGATTCTTTTTTTCCCATAACCTTTGACTTAATGGACTGAAATCATTCATGGATTAATGTCAAGAGCTCAAATTAGATCTTTAGCTATTGAACTGATGCCTTAATATTGCTGGGAAAACCAGGATTGGTAGGAATGGGCTCTTGGTTGATCAAATAATTTTTCATGAATTCATCAAGTTACATTGCTTAAAACTAGACGTTTTATATGAGATCTTCAGCAATACCTTTATGTGGCTGTTAGGCATTTGGTAACTTACATTTTTATTTTAAAAAGTATTTAGTGTTTTTATATATATATATATATATGTATAGTAAGGCTGTATCTTAGAATATGTCTAGAATATGTCTACTTCTTAACAAATTCATTGCTGCTATCCTAGTCTCAGTAATCCTTTGTCACCTGGATTAACTCTTTCCCTGCCTTTCTTTGCCTTTTTAAGGACAGAGGGTGGCAGTTTTTTTTTCTCTGAAGAGCCAGATAGTAAATATTTTAGGCTTTTTGGGCCTATTGTTTGTGTCACAACTATTTAACTTTGCCATTGTTTGTGAAAACTGTCTTAGACAGTATGTAAATGAATAGCTATGGCTGTGTTCAAATAAAACTATTTCCAAAACAAGGTGGGCCCACATTGGGCTCTCAAGTCATAGTCTACCAATCCTTTCCTAGAGAATAGAGGACCTTTTCAGTAACAACTAATACTGTCCCATTAAGATATAAGTCAGATCTGGTCACTCATCTGCTCAAAACCCCTTCAGTGGCTTTCCGTCGGATTCACACTAGAGGCCAGTTTTTTTTTTGTTTTGTTTTGTTTTTTTTACAGTGATTATAAAGCTCTGTGTGATCTGGGTTCACATTACCTTTCTGACCTCATCACTTCCCCTCAATAAATCTCCCTGGCCTTTTCCTTGCTCCTGTAATGAATGTGTTGGGTAAGCTCCTACTCTGGGCCTCTGTACCTGTTTCTTTGCATGGGCTGCCCTTCCCTCACGTATGCCCTCATGGCTCATTCCCTCACTTTTTTTTTAAATCTTCACTCCATGTCTCCTTCTCACTGTGGACTTTCCTGGTCACCCTGTCTAACGTTGTAACACTTTCCCTCCATGATACTTTCTAATCCCCTTTCCTGCTATTCCCCCCCCCCATCTTTTTAATACCTAACCACTGTCCAATATATTGATCCTTATTTATCTTGTTTATTGTCTCTCACCTTTATTAGAACATGGATTTATGAGGAGAGGGTTTTTTTGTTTTCTCTTTATTTTTCACTGTGTCTTCACTCATTAGAATATCAGTTGAGGGAGCGGTCCCTTCTATCAGTCAGCTTTTGTTTGATCAGCTCTATAGCATTATTGGCTTTTTTGGGTAAGATTTTATTAAAAAAAATAATTCTAGGGTAAAATTAGTTTTCAGATCATCATTTTGTGTTGTATTTTGCACATTTCCTTTCCCATTTATTTGTTTTGATTTCCTATTTATATAAAGGCATTGCCTGAGGGTATACCTTTGGCATACTTTTTTGTGGTATTGGAATAAGTGTTTATTCATACATGTGTCTCTTTATCTCTTTGGTTTACATGAGATGATGTTTCCTGCCATCCCAGCTCAGGGAACTGTTAAAGCACGTGTTAGCAGATAGATCACTTTCACTTTGTTACTTTTCTAAGGTAATCTTATTTAAACCTTTATTTGAAGTTTAACTGTAAGAAGTATGATTTATTTGGGGTATATGCAGAAGTATCAGTTCCTCTAAATAGTCTATATAAGCTTTATTATTAGACACAAACCTGGACAAAATTATTTTGATCCTTATGATTATTCCTTTTGCTGATATGTGCTTTTTACATTTTGATGTTGTTACATTTTTTATTGTTAAATGTTGTCTTACTGATTTTTTTCTTTTGTATTAACTTGGGAATATTGATGAGCCAATTTTTTAGTACATAGTGTTCTTTCTCTTAGTTCTTAATACTAGGTATAATTGCTAGTTTGCTTATGAACTTATTTGGGTTTTTTTGTTGTGATTTTGTTTGTTTTTATCTTTTGACCCCCTTCACCCCATTTCTCTTCTCCCCTCTCTTCCTCTGGCAGCCACTGGTTTGTTCTTTCTGTGTGCTTGTTCTTTTCTGTGTGTGTGTGTGTTTTGGTTTGTTTGTTTAAAGAGTCTACATTTAAGAGGGATCATACAGTATTTGTCTTTCTGTCTGTCTTATTTGACTTATCATGATGCCTTTGAGTCTATCCATATTGCCGCAAATGGCAGATTTCATTTTTTATGATTGTATAACATATATCACAATTTCTTTATCCATTCATCCACTGTTGGACGCTTAGGTTCCCGTATCTTGTCTACTGTAAATAATGCTGCAATGAACATGGGGTTGTATATATCTTTTTGAGTTAGTGTTTTCATTTGCTTTGCATAAATACCCAGAAGTGGAATTGCTGGATCAATGGTAGTTCTACTTCTAATTTTTTGAGGAACCTCCATACTGTTTTCTGTAGTGGCTGCACCAATTTACATTCCCAACAGTGCACAAAAGTTCCCTTTTCTCCACATCGTCACCAGCACTTGTTATTTCTTATCTTTTTGATAGTAGCCATTCCAACAGATTGAGGTGATATGTCGTGTGGTTTTGATTTGCATTCTCCTGATGATTAATGATGCTGTGTGTCTTCCATATACTGTTTGGCTATCTGTATGTCTTCTTTGGAAAAATATTCGTATATTCTGCCCATTTTTTAATCAGATTGTTTGAATTTTGTTTTGTTTTGCTGTTGATTTATATGAGCTCTTTACGTATTTTGGATATTAGCCCCTTATCAGATACATGATTCGCAAATATCTTCTCCCATTCAGTAGATTCCTTTTCATTTTGTTCATGGTTTCCTTTGTTGTGCAGTCTTTTAGTATAATGTAGTCCCACTATTTATTTTGCTTTTGTTGCTTTTGCTTTTCATGTTAGATTAAAAAAAAATCACCAAAACCTTTGTCAGGCAGTTTTCTGCCTATTTTTTTTTTTTTTTTTTCTAGTTTTATGGTTTCAAGTCTTACGTTCAAGTCTTTAATCCATTGTGTAAGATAGTGATCAGGTTTCATTCCTTTGTGTGTGGCTATCCAGTTTTCACATCATTTACTGAAGAGACTGTCCTTTTCCATTGTATATTCTTGGCTCCTTTGTTATAAACTAATGGACCATACGTGCATGGGCTTATTTCTGGGCTCTTTATTTTTTTTTAAAGATTTTATTTATTTATTTAGAGACAGAGCACAAGAGGGGGGAGCAGGAGAGGGAGAAGCAGACTCCCTGCTGAGCAGGGAGCCCGATGCGGGACTCGATCTTGGGACTCCAGGATCATGACCTGAGCCGAAGGCAGTCGCTTAACCAACTGAGCCACCCCCCCCTTTTTTAAGATTTTATTTATTTATTTGTCACAGAGAGAGCACAAGTAGGCAGAGCAGCAGGCAGAGGGAGAGGGAGAAGCAGGCTCTCCGCTGAGCAGGGAGCCTGATGTGGGGCTATATCCCAGGGCCCTGGGATCATGACCTGAACCAAAGGCAGACGCTTAACCGACTGAGCCACCCAGGCAGCCCTGGGCTCTTTATTCTGTTCCACTGATCTGTATGTCTGTTTTTATGTCAATCTGTTACTAGTTTTAATTACTATAGCTTTATAATACAGTTTAAAATCAGGATACATGATGCCTCCAGCTTTGTGTTAGCTTATTACCTGGTTGGGGTTTTATCTTATAAATATAATGAATTATGTATTAACTCCTTTAATTTTCTGGAAATTTCAGAGCCACATTTGGAGTCTGATACCAATATGCATGGGGCCTTTAAGATATGTTTTGGCTGTTCATCTTCTTGATGTTGCATCTTACCTAGGCTTTTACAGCAAGTAATAGAACATTTACCTGCAGTGGCCTAATAGTAATGTATTAACTATCTCATATGACAGGAGGTATAAACATAAGTAGTTCTGGGGTTTTTTTAGTGGCTTAATAATCCAGTCTCTTTTATCCTTCTATCCCATCAACATCTTTATGGTTTCCTTTTTTGTTGTTATTGTTAAGCTTATTGGTCTCAATATTGTTGGAATGATTCTAAGCACTTCATTTTAGAATTCAAAAGAAGAGAACAAGGGTTCTCTTCTTATTAAAAATGAAAAATTTTCTCATATTTTCACTCCAGTAGATTTTCCCATTATCTTATGTCAAATAGTTGGCAGAAAATAGAACTCAGCAAGCATTTGTGGAATATGAATATAGAGTCCTTATTGAATTCATGTTCTAAAACCCAGTTATGTGAAGAGGTGACCTATATATTACTTAGCAGTGAAATGTATATTCAAAAGTAACTTTGTAGCACTCAGTGAAGTCAGTCAATCATGATTGAGGGCCTATGCATACATGCAAGACAGTAAGCTAGGTACTGGAGTGGAGAAGTCTGTCAGGGAGCATGAAAACAGCTTTAAGGCACAGTATTCACCTACGTGGGGATAAACAATAAACACAGTGAAATGTTAAACAACCATACAGGATGATATTAAAAGGTGTCACAAGTGTCTAGTATGGACAAGAAGTAATATAAATACAGAAAGAAATTTCCCTGGAAGAATCAGAAACTTCTATTTTTTTTTTTTTTTAATCTTATCTATAAGGACTTACTGTTTTTTGGGTTTTTTTTTACCTTATCTATATTTTACATTTAGCTATTTAAGGATTACAAATTAATGTGTTTTATTCTCATTTATTCAGTATATTTGTTCAGCAGATATATTGACCTACTGGTATTAGGCATTGTTACAGACCCTATACAGATGGCATTAAAGAAAACAGACAAAACATATGTTTTTTTTTTTTTTTTAAATATTTTATTTATTTATTTGAGACAGAATGAGATACAGAGAGCATGAGAGGGAGGAGGGTCAGAGGGAGAAGCAGACTCCCTGCCGAGCAGGGAGCCCGATGCGGGACTCGATCCCGGGACTCCAGGACCATGACCTGAGCCGAAGGCAGTCGCTTAACCAACTGAGCCACCCAAGCGCCCAAAACATATGTTCTTTAAGGTGGCTTACATTTGAGTGGCAGGTGGGGAGAGGACAGCAAAAAAACAAAAAAAAACAAAAAAAACAACAACATTGTGATAAGTACTGTGAAAAAATACAAAGCAAGGTAAAGTATTTAGAGAGTAAGGGAGATAGGGTAATGCTGGTGAGATTTTATGAAAATATGTAAGGAAGGTGGTAGGGAACATATATTTATTTGAGAGGAGAGCATTACAGGCAGAGGGAACAGAATATGCAGAGACTGAGATAGGAACATGCTTTGTTTGAGGACCAACAAGGAGACTGGTGAGGCTGGTACAGAGTTAGGGACTAGGGTTGGTAAGAGGGAAGGAAGGCGGTCATAGAATATCATGTAGGACTTGGAAGAACATGGGAAGGACTTTGGAGGGTTTTTTTTGGTTTTTTTTGTTTTTTGTTTTTTGTTTTTTTAATGGTAGCAGGGTGTTTTTGTTTTTGTTTTTATTATTATTTATTAGAGAGCATGAGCAGGGCGGAGGGGCAGAGGGAGAGGGAGAAGCAGATTCCCTACTGAGTAGGGAGCCTGACGTGGGACTCGATCCCAGAACCACCTGAGCCAAAGGCAGATGTATAACTGACTGAGCCATCCAGGTGCCCAGGACTTCGGATTTTTACTGTGAGATGGAAAGCCCTAAGAATTTTTCATAGAGTACATGTGAACCAACTAATGTCTAAAAGGACCACCAATTGTGTTGAGACCATAGGAGGGAAGGGTGAAAGTGGTTGGTAGTAGTCATGAAAACTTGGGAGTGGAATAGAATTAAAGATAGCTAATATGGACAGGCCTTTAGAATTTTCCTTTAAAGAGGAGTTTAGAAGTTGAACAGCATATGGGAGCCCAAAGAAGATCTTTAAAGCTTTAAAAAAGATAATTACAGTATGTTTTGTATGCTGTATGCTCAAATATGCTGAAGGGAGTGATCCAGTAGAGAGAAAAAATGCAGGAGAGAAGTTGAATTGCTAGAGGAAAGAAAGTTAATCTTAAACAAGAACAATGGTCAGTTTATCCATAGTAACAGAAGATCAGGCAGAGGATATGGATACAGATACATTGATGTATGTGGTGATTGGAGGATATGGAAGTTGTCATTTTGTTGCTTTTTTCCTCCCTTCCCAACCCTCTCCAGTGAAAAAAGAAACAAGGTCAGCATCTGCAAGTCAGGAATAAGGAGGAGCTATCGAAGATCTAGGGGAGAGATGAAGTTATTCAATAGTTATCTATGAAAATGGAGAATAAATTAATTTGAGAATGTGTTCAGCTGCTCAGGTACAAGTGCAAAGTACGGGGGAGAGTTGGAGTTACCTGTGCTTCAGGTTTTGTTAAGTGAAACTAGATGAGGACAAGAAAGAGTCATTGCTCCATGCAATAGAGTAATTAACTGATGGAATAGTCAGGTAAAGAGGGCAGTCATTTGATGTGCATGGGCTGTAGGCAGTCAGGAGGTAGAAAGTACATTGAAGATTCCAAATGTGTTAGAAACTTGGGTCTCAGATGGAGTGACCAGGACAGATAAAAGGTGATGCTCAGAGAATGATATTTTAGGCATTAAATTTTGGAGAGAATGCAGAATGTAGGTATAGTCATGGCAATTAGGTGGTTGAGGTGTGGTAGACAAGAACATTGATGGTGTTATAATTGGAAGACAAATACGCTCCTAACTTATTGTAGTATTTACACTTTTCTGGTTTCAATACATACTTCAGTTTTATTATCAAGACACCAATAAAGCATCTTTTACTTTCGTAAAAATACACTGTTTTTAAACCTAAGGAGCTTTGTTAAAAAAAAAATTTTTTTTAAGATTTTAGACCAAATCATGCAATTCAGAGTCCCACAGACTAAATTTGACCTGTGGATAGATTTTGTTTGATGGGAGGTGTTAGAAAATCTTGAGTATGAATGCTTTTATAAGTGGGACATTCCAGTTTGCCACAAGCCCTACAGTTCTCATATCCTCATTATTTTCCCCTTTCCCCCCATCATTTACTTTTGTCTTATAATTTTATAGCTTCTTTCAAGCCTCCTTTACTCATTTATGTTTATTGGTACTGTTTCTCAAAGCATTCTCATTTAAAATCTTTGCCTTAGACTTACTGAATCAGAATCTCCCAGAGTTGGGCTCTACTCATCTCTATTTAGAGACCTCCTTAAGTGAATCTAATCAGTCAGGTAGTGGTTGAAAAAGAGATCTTACTTATTAGCCACAGATCTTGGGTCAGCAACTTAACCTCTCTCATTTTCAGTTTTCTATCCATAAAATTGATATTAAAATAATAACTTTTATCTCAAGTGGTAGTGATACAGAATAAATGAGATAGTATGTTAAAAGGCACCTGTGCCTGGCACATAGTAGACATTCAGATAAATGTTTTTATCTTTCCCTTTTCCATTGGGAAACTTTCTTGAAAGTTCCATTTCTCTAAGCAGTTTGAAAGGATATTCCAAGTTAACCAATACATTAATCAAAACACTATTTCAACTGGTTTAAAAAACCCAAATAATTAGTGGTTTAAAGAACAAGGAAGTTGAATTAGCTCTAATACAAGATTCTATTTTTTTTTTTTTAAGATTTTATTTATTTATTCATGAGAAACAGAGAAAGAGAGAGAGAGAAGCAGAGGGAGAAACAGGCTCCCAAGGAGCAAGGAGCCCGATGCGGGACTCGATCCCAGGACCCTGGGATCATGACCTGAGCCGAAGGCAGACGCTTAACCATCTGAGCCACCCAGGTGCCCTCTAATACAAGATTCTAGACTGATTTGATATTCAGGGGAGTCTGGTTCTAGGGATTAGGTGCTTTTATTGTTGTTTCATCTTCCTTTAGTCTGTTTTACTTTCTTACATGTCAGAGATGGTTTATCTCTACTTTGGGTTCCACCCACTGGAAGGAGGAAAGAGAAGATTAAGAGTAGGCAGTTCCCTTTCAAGGGCATAGTCTGGAATTTTCACCCCTCTCATTTTCCAGAACTTACCACATGCCCATATCTAAATGCAAGGAGGCTGAAGCAGAGAGTTTCTGGCAGGGTAACCATTTACTCAGTAAAAACTCAGAGGGTTCTATTAAGGGGAAGATGGGGAGAATAGATACTGGAAGACAGTGGTTTCTGTCATAGTTACTTGCTTGGTATATCTGTTCATTCTCTGAGCAACATTAATTCCTTAGTCATTCTGGCCTTAGAATTAGGTTTATTGTCCTCCGATCCCAAATTAATTAATTTAAAAAATTACCTAGGTTACTTGTTTCTTTTCAGCTATCTTTTAGACCAGAGATGACTGGTCTTTTTCCTAATTCGGTGTCTTGGCCCTAAGGTTTAATTCACCTATGTAAGCATGAATCCTACTTCTGATAACTCAGTTTCAACCTTACCTACTTTAAAATAATAAAATACTTCTCTAGATCTGGCCATTTTGGCTGAGGTTCGATATAATCTTTATTTTCATTTATCATCATCTGTCACCAAGATTTAGAACATTTCATGAGAAAGCAGCTATGTGCGTATGTGTGTGTGTGTTAACAATCTCCTACCTACCTTTTTGTTTCTTTACTTTTATAACTATACGAAGTAGTTATTATTAAATCTGTTTTACAAATAAGAGACCCAGAGATGTGTAGCAACTTGTTTGAAGCTGTAAAACCCATAAATTTTGGAGCTGACCGAAGATTTGCAGGCTTTTGTGTTTCCAAATTCTGTGATGTTATCCACAGTGCTCTATTGTGACATCTGTGGATATCACACTACAGAATTGAATCATGTACTTTTTTTTATTTTAAGGATACCTTAAATTTACTGTTGTTGTTGTTGCTGTTATTATTATTATTATTATGTCCCTTTCTGTTCTTTTTCATTTGCTGCTTTTTTAGTGTCATCATTTCTCTTTGGGTTGTAAAACCCCACCTTACTCTAAGACACCCTTTTAACATAACTGCTATAAAAACTATATGGAGAGCTTATCTGTATTTCTCCTCCTTAGGACAGATCTAAAGAATGAACTCCCTGTTATTTTGTTGGCAGTTACAATGCAGTTTACATGTTTTGGCTATTTACAAATTATTTTTTTGATAGAGTAAATTTCTTTTCTTTTTTCTCTTCTTTTCTTTTTTCTTTTCCCTCCCTCCTTTCCTTTCCTTCCCTTCCCTCCCCTCCCCTCCCCTCCCCTCCCCTCCCCTCCCCTCCCCACCCTACTTCTTATGAATAAAAAGAGTAACCCATTAGGTTAGTATCATGAGAGATGGGTGTGAGAGACCTCTGTTTTCCATTTGAGGTTTTACAGTTATATAAAGAGTTAATGGTGATACTTAACGTGTTCAGTTGTCCTGGGTAGAATATGTCTATGCATTCATTGCTAGCTAGTTAAAAATGTTCCACTTATCTGTTTTGGCTAGTCTTGTATTTTCTGGATATATTGTCTTATAATATTAATCCGTGTATGCATAACTTTAATATTTAATAATGGCCTCTACCTAAGATTATTAAAATCCTATTTGTTTTAAACAGTGATTATTTTTTAGGTACACAAGGTACAATACATAAGATTTGATTTCTCTACAAGGCCCTTTAAAGAAAAAAGTGGTTGTTAATTTGAGGTTGATATACAAGATTAAGTTTCAAAAGTAGCAATTTTTATCATTATGGGTAAAAATTACTTTTGTAATTTATTTTAGAAATATCAACACTGTAGGAGATTCTTCAAAAAGGAAATATTATCTCTTGTGTTAGCTTGTTTATGACCCTTTGTAGTAAAAATGTTCACTCCCCCCCTTCTGTTTTTTGGTATAGGATATAGCAGATCCATTTTTTGCTTATTGTAAGCAGCATGCAGATAGGTTAGACAGAAAATGGAAAAGAAAAAACTACTTGGCTCTACAATCCTATTGTAAAATGTCTTTGCAAGAGAGGGAGAAGCAACTGTCACCGGAAGCACAGGTATGGGATTCATGCCAAAAGTCATGTTTTTTCTTTCAAGGTTATGCATTTCAGATCTTGTGTGTGTGTGTGCCAATGACATGTGAAGTATAGTTATGAAATGTGGTTAGTGACCTAGGAAGTGGATTGTAATTAAGGTAAATGGTGAGTGTAGTTTGTAGCTGATGAGTACCCCTCATCTAGTCAACAGAGCAGCCTTTTATGAAGCATATTTCCAAATACATTGAAAAAATGTGGCTTAGAGGAAATTATTCTATCAGTGCAATATATTGGACATATCTTTTTTTCAGTCTATTCCATTGTTTGTTTATGTAAAGGATCTGATCAGTTTGCCCATCTTTTAAAATGTATTTCTAGGTAAATTAAGATGACTTTATAGAGACTTGGAGTTACTGAGAAGAGAAATTTCAGTTTAATCAAATTAGTTTCTGACAACTCTGATCACAGATTAGGACATAGAATAGTAACTAGGAGTAGACCTACTTTATTGTAACCCAAGAATAATATAGTATATCTTAATAACTGTGGATAGATATAACGTGCCTTGATATAGGAAATTCTGGTTATCTTTACTTTCTCTAAGCATGCAAGTAGAAATCATAGGGAATATGTTACATTTTAATATCTTTTAAAATTTGTATGCATTTCTTTTATAGGCAAGGATCAATGCCCGGCTTCAGCAGTATCGTGCCAAAGCAGAACTAGCTCGATCTACCAGACCCCAGGCCTGGGTTCCAAGGGAAAAATTGCCCAGACCACTCACTAGCAGTGCTTCAGCCATTCGTAAGCTGATGCGGAAAGCAGAGCTAATGGGGATCAGTACAGATATCTTTCCAGTGGACAATTCAGATACTAGTTCTAGTGTGGATGGAAGGAGAAAGCATAAGCAACCTGCTCTCACTGCTGATTTTGTGAATTATTACTTTGGTCAGTATAGACACTAATATATGCACATTGTCAATGAGAACAATTTGCTATTGAAAATATTTGTTGTACTGTCAATTTTTAGAAATTTATTAGCCATGCTAAATATATTAAGGAAAAAGCATGTTTATTTTCCTAGTAAGTTGTGGGTTGTTATAAAAATGCTGAGTTCCTGTATTTGTGAATAGGGTTAAAAGTGTTGTAAACAATGTAAGATTATCCATGTGATCATCTTTATGGCTAGCTTCTTCCTTTGTGTGTTTTGTAAATCAGCTTTTATTTTCTACTAAAGTAAAATTGGATATTTAATTTAAATAGAGAGAAATATGCGCATGATTCAAATTCAGGAAAATATGGCTGAACAAAAGAATATAAAGGATAAATTAGAGAATGAACAGGAAAAGCTCCATGTGGAATATAATAAGGTAAGTTGATTACAAAACAACATAATATCATAGACCTATGGATGATGTCATTTGTTACTTTAGAGATTTTCTATTTATGTCTCATTTTGAAATTCTTATGAAGTGTTTAGGCCCTTCTCTACACTTCCTATTCTTACTGTCTTCATTATCATCCATAAAACTAAGTACTTTCTATGTGCTAGGTACAATTTGGGCATGTTACATATATTAACTCATATAATTTTCACTTCAGTTTTATAATGTGAGCTATAATTATGGCTCCCATTTTTAGAGGCAAAAACTGAATCTAAGGAGGTGAAGTTACTTGCCCAGACTCAATGTAGGTAGTCAAGTCATAGAGTTGGGGTTTGAGGCCAGTCTGACTCCATTCCTTGTTCCTAACTAGTGTACTATAGAACTTCTCTAAGTTTGTAGAAAACTTAGAAACTTGCTTTAAATTACTGTTTTTATCTTAAATTATTTTGCAATGTTACTTTTGATTTAAGAAAAATACCCCCCAATTTAAATTTCCATTCTGCATCTTCATTGTAATGATGAGGGAAATCAAAAGAAATATCCTATAAAAGCAAGGTGTGGCTAAAATGTTAGGTAATAAGTAACACGAGCATATAAGGCCGATACTGACTTATTGTTAGATAACATTTTAAGTGATAAAAAATTAGTAAGAGGTACGTTTCCAGTATCAGCCACACTGTAGTGAAAGAAAAGAGTACTGGGATTATATTCAGAAGACCTGGGGATTCTTGCTAGTTCTGTGATCTTGGTCAAGTCACAGAAACCCTATGATCCTTAGTTTTCTCATTGAGAAAATGGTCGAAATGCATCTTTAAAAACTCAAGGATTAATTAGCAGAATGTGTTTGAAATTATGTAGAAAACTATAATGGAATGATAAATATAAATATCATCAGTAAAAATGCTAACGTGAAACAAAATGCTTATATCTTATTGGTGCTGCTTATTCAATAACTGGATAGCCTCCTCTCAGGGTATCATGACAAAATATGTTAAAAATAGGTACTATCAATACAGATACTCTTGGACATTTGTTGATAAATTATTTAAATTTTCCCATGTTTTACTGTGTATTTTAATGGTTTACTGATTTGGATTATTTACATTGTAGCTCTGTGAATCTTTAGAAGAACTACAGAACCTCAATGGAAAACTTCGAAGCGAAGGGCAAGGAATTTGGGCCTTACTAGGCAGAATCACAGGGCAGGTTAGTTTCTTTCCAATTGCTATCTCCTATTCTTACTCTGTATATTATTTTCAAAGATCAGATTTCTGATACAATTTTCCTAACTAAAAAATTCTGTTTGATTAGGGGCAGCTAATCCTCTGGGGTAATGATAATGCCTGAAATACATCTAGAGCATTGAAAACTGCCTACTGAGAACCTGTAGCCTAATTTGGTTGTTTTAACAGCTATCTTGTTCGCAAAATTTTTTCATTGGTTCTAACTGATTGACCTGTCATTTGTGATGAAACTAAGATTTGAAGCATGAATTACTCCTATCAAATTCTTCTAATCTCTAATTTAGCAGTTAGATTCCTTGCCACATTATTTTTTTCTATCCTGTTCTTCTGTTATATTTAGTTTTCTTTTTTTTAGATGTAAAATTTTAAAAGCAAACTAGAGAGATTCGTTTTTGTGTTGATTTGGTTTTGAGCTGTGTAAGAGATGGGTTTTGAAACTTTAATGCTAAAGTGTAGTTTTTCACCTTCAGTAGATATCACTGTGGTAATGACAAAAATTACTTTATCCTTGAGCATTTTTACCTGGTTAAAGTTCTTGGTGTTGAAAAGAAGAATCATTGCCAAATAGATTTCTTTGAATTTTTTTTTTTTTTTTTTTTTAGTTATGTATATAGCACATAAATTAAAAATTCATTCAAATAATTTCAATTATATTTTAGAGGATGATGGAGACTCATTGTGGTCCTTTTACAATGAAAGTAGTCTTATTTGTGAAGGAGGCTTATCAAAGAAGAGAGATTTTTCATTGTACTTATTTCGGAGGTTTACGTAGGGTCAAATTTATCATACAATTCGTGTAGACTTAGTAGTTTAGAAAGTAATACATACTGATATGTATTGTGCTATGCTAGCTTTGAAGATGCTTTTTTTTGTGAACAGGATGTATGTGGCTTATATTATAATGAATAACGTAATTTAAGAAGTGAGAATAAGCAGTCAGCTATGAAGAGTTGACCTTTCTTCCTATTGATAGGTTGTTGATGGATTTTTGGAAGATTATGGTGTTTTATATTTAGAGAAGTTAATGTTGAGTACAAGACTATTATTAGTTTATTTGCCAAGCTAGCATTATCTTTTGGATTGATTTGCAAGATCGTCTCATAAGAATCTCCTACTTAGTGTAAAAAATTATCTACCATAAAAGGGTGTTTTCATTTATCAAATGACTTTTTAACAAAAGTTCACACATTTCCTTGTGCAAATGTAAAATACACAGAAGTAAAAATCATTTGTACCACTTGCATGACACTTTTTTCCAGTTGGTTGAACAGATGCCGGCCCACCGGGCCACTGAGAAATGACTTTGATAGATGGTTGCTGTCTCAGAAGCCAGCATACTACAGATTAGTAGAAAACCAAAAAGAATCTCATTCACTTTATGGAGAGTTTGGTCCAATAAGATAATTTTTCTAATTAACCTGTGGAACACCAGTGTAGCTGGGATGTTGAGGAAAATAAACTGCTTCAATATTCTTTTTGTCAAGTGTATTGTGTGTGGGTTTTTTTTAAGCTCTTAAATGCTTGTCCTTGTCTTTCACTTTTTAAAGCCAAAGTAGAAGTTTAATTTTCATAATATTTTAGTGTTCCACTGAAAATTGATGGAAGTATGTAAATACAGGTTTCTAATGGAAGTAACTATGAGACAGAAACTCATTTTAATTCTTTTTGCTGGTATAATAGCTGGTAAAACATTTCCCCTTCACAATTCTAGCATATTTAGTTGACTTGAGTGGCAAATAGAGGAGAATGTTGCTTTATATTTTTTCTTTAAAACAAAATAAACTGCATTTGTTCAAATCAATAGAAGTTGAACATACCGGCAATTTTGCGAGCACCCAAGGAGAGAAAACCAAGTAAAAAAGAAGGAGGCACACAAAAGACATCTATTCTTCCTGCAGTACTTTATAGGCAAGTAATAAAATGATAACAGATTAATATTGTGTTTTTTAAACTCAAACTTTTAATAACAAGATGTTTCAAATATTTGTGAATGAATTATGTCCGTACTAGAATTTATGTTAAATGCATTTGAAATTCATTTTGTGAATATCTTCATCAAAGATGCTTTTTAGGTTGAATGACAGAAGAGGTTTTTGCTCCTCTTTTAATGATAAGTGACTTATATCCTTTAAATAGGTGGAGATGTATGTCCATAAGTTCCATGGAAATGAACAGTCAGTCCTCTTTGGGGAATTGGAAAGTGACTTTAAATAATGTAGATGGTTATTTTCTTAAATAATTAATATGATATATAAATGTGCATTTATATTTTATTTTACTTTAATGAGTTTTAGATCTTTTCATGTGTTTTTAGGTAGTGATAGGTATCACAGACAGTGAATTACTGTCTTTGTACAGTGGTGGATAATGAAGGTAAGTTCTAGATTTGAATCTATTTTTTTCTGTGCTCAGTTGTAATTTATTTACAGAAGTGTTTTTGTTTTTTACTTTTTTGTCTCAATAGTTTATAGTGGTCACCATTTATAGTAATTTTACATAGCCAAGACTTCTTTCCATATATGAATAGGTTAGGATCTTACTTTTTTAATGTAACTGATCATATTAAGTGGGGAAAGTTATATACACATACAAATGTATATATTCACATACATATCTATATATATTTATGTAAATATATAAATATTCTCCCCACAACTTCTTCCTTTCTCAGAAATAGCAGGAATAACAACAATATCAATCTCCATAATTACTTTCCATTCTTGGCTGGAGGCTCCCTCCATAGGTAATAGCAAATGACTTCCTTGAAATGTAGGAAAAAAGCCCACTAGTGTTTTATTGTGCAATATGAAGACTAGCACATTCTCAGTCTAGCTTTTCTAAACGAAGTTGGTTCGTTTGGAACCATCACACATATCACAGTGCTTCTGACTTATCACTACAGGTCATTTTGTTTCAGAATGTATTTTAGGTGATTTTCCTTTTTTACTCTGAGCAACATTGAGACCAAGTACTAGTTGTAGTTGCATTTATATGATCTTTTTTTTTTCTAGGATAACTTAAAAATTCAAATATCATTGTTGTTTCTGTACATGAATGGATGGCTCTTATAGATTCTCAACTTCTCCTTCACTCTTTATGTTCCCAATACAAAAAAGACCCTGGATTTTCAGGTCGAGGTGCTTGTGCTCTAGGAGTAAAGTTGCCTTTTTTCACAAGAGAAGTTGGATTCCTTGAAAACAAACAAAAATCAAAGTAACAGTAACACCAATAGTAAAACGCCCCATCCTTTGCAATAAATACCAATTGGTAGGGGCGCCTGGGTGGCTCAGTCATTAAGCGTCTGCCTTCAGCTCAGGTCATGATCCCAGGGTCCTGGGATCGAGCCCCACATCCGGCTCCCTGCTCGGCGGGAAGCCTACTTCTCCCTCTCCCACTCCCCCTGCTTGTGTTCCCTCTCTCACTGTGTCTCTCTCTGTCAAATAAATAAAATCTTAAAAAAAAAAAAAAAAGTATATTTTTAAGACTCAAAGTCAGATTTCGAAAAGTCTTATTTATAAATTTAGCTTATTTTTATGTTCCAAGGCTCTTTGAAATGTTTGTAATTAATGATAGAAAATAAACTGAATTTTGATTGTAAATTAACTTCTTTTATAGTTTTAGACTAGTAGAAAATTGGAAAAATTTTTTGTTCAGTAGTTACTTTTCTAGAGAAAAATTAAGCTAATATTAAATGAGTTTTAAGTGATAATTAAAATTAAGATAGTGATGATGTTGAGAACACTATCTTATAGATGCCTTTCTCTGAAAAGTTTGACTCTAGAGCAATATTTATATTAGATCCAGCTATTTTTCTACAGTCTCAAAAATATTTAGAGCTAATAAGAATTGATGTTATAAAAAAGCATGTGTTAGACGAACCATGAGAGACGATGGATTCTGAAAAACAAACTGAGGGTTCTAGAGGGGAGGGAGGTGGGAGAATGGGTTAGCCTGGTGATGGGTATTAAAGAGGGCACATTCTGCATGGAGCACTGGGTGTTATGCACAAACAATGAATCATGGAACACTACATCTAAAGCTAATGATGTAATGTATGGGGATTAACATAAGAATTAAAAAAAAAAGCATGTGTTATGAAAAGGTAATTGATTTTAACAGAAGAAATTTTAAGTTAATCAAGGTGAGATTTTGAAATTGAAAAAATATGCTATGAATAGCTGTTTCACTAAGATAATTATTATTCTAATCCTTTATTTGCTGCCTTTATTCAAAGTTGTGGAATTTGTAAGAAGAACCATGATCAACATCTTCTTTTATTGTGTGATACCTGTAAACTCCATTACCACCTTGGATGTCTGGACCCTCCTCTTACGAGGATGCCAAGAAAGACCAAGAACAGTTATTGGTAAGTAAAATGAAAGAGATTTTAATGTTAGAACCGGTTCGCTCTGTTTCAGCAGTGTAAGATGAAGTGTTGTATGGCTTCACAATAAAGTTTTCAGCACATTTTTAAAATTTTTTATAAATATTTTTCCAGCTTTGTTGAAGTATAATTGACAATTAAAAACTATATATATTTAAGATATACAACTTAATGATTTGACATATGTATACATTGTGAAGTAATCACCATAATGAAGCTAATTAACATATCATCACTTCGCATAATTTCCATTGTCGTTTTTGTGGTGAGAACACCTTAGTAATAAATATTTATTATAATATATGAATAAACCTGTAATAGTTTTTTTGGGAAATGAATTTTTAGTTAATTGAGGCTATTGTGGTATCTTAGCAATGGTTAAAGCATGAATTCTGTCTCATGTCTGTTAATTCTCTTTTATTATAAGAATTTCTCAAATGCTTTATTTTTGTTTTGAAATTGAATGAATTTATTAGGAATTTACCTCCATATTCGTCCTTTTATTACTTTTGGTATTTTTCATTTGTGCTAGTTATATTTATGTTTAACCGTTCTTTGCAAATCTAGAAACATTTGACATGTTTCTAAATTTTTTTTCATTAACTTAGGTATATTACATTACTACAGATGTTTGATAAAAGCTTATGTATGATGAATTTTATCCTTTCCTTAATTTTAGTCCAAGAGAGAGACAAGTGCTCAAGTTTTAATAGGCTGATTTTATATAGGAAGAATTTAGAACACAGAAAACTTTGGAATAAACCTGTGTTCTTTTTAGGCAAATTACCTTTCTACTTTTAGAAAAGAGTAAACCCCAGGTTCTTAAATGGTAACTTATACGAAAAGTCGTGTTTGTCAAACACATTAAGCATGTTTTTTTGACCTCATTGTTTTATCTAATAAAGCAATCTCTGTTCATTTTATTAGGAAGCTTACATTCTTTAACCATTTTCACAGGATTGCTTTTTCATAGTGTTCTTTTTTTTTTTTTTTTAATTTTATTTATTTGTCAGAGAGAGAGAGGGAACAAGCAGGGGGAGTGGCAGGCAGAAGGAAAAGCAGGCTCCCCGCTGAGCAAGCCGCCTGATGTGGGACTCGATCCCAGAACCCTGGGATCATGACCTGAGCTGAAGGCAGACACTTAACCGATTGAGCCACCCAGGCGTCCCTCATAGTGTTCTTTTATCAGTTTGTCTTGAGACAGTCCTACTAGTCTGCCCTTTTCAATTATAACGGAGTGTGTATATATATTATATATTATATATTATATATATATTATATATACATTTTATATATGTGCTTTTGAAGCCGGAATTTACTAAAAAAATGCTGTAGCTTATTAGAATGTCAGCAGTGTTAATAATCATCCTAGGTGGGTATTTTTTTGCCTTTTTAAAAAAGATTTATTCATTTATTTGAGAGAGAGAGAGCATGTGCACACGGCAGGGGGAAGGAGTAGAGGGAGAGAAAGTCTTTAAGCAAACTCCACTGAGCACAGAGCACGATGTGGGGCTCAATCCCATGACCCTGAGATCATAACGTGAGCCAAAACCAAGAGTCAGACTCCCAACAAACTGTGCCAACCAGGTGCCCCATAGATGGGTGTTTCTAAATTGAAAGCCAGTTTGGTAGTCTCCGGGGCCAGGGTACTTAGTCATGATCTTTGACATGGAGATACGCAGTTCTCTCCTTAAATGAGGTTATGAACTTTCCTAATATTGCTCTGCCAGCAGAGCTCTGGTTTCCAGTATGTAAGTTTCTGGAAGAACTTCACATACACTGCCTTGCTTAGACTGTTTTAGAAAGCTGTCCTACACATTCTGCATGGAGCACTGGGTGTTATGCACAAACAATGAATCATGGAACACTTCATCTAAAACTGATGATGTAATGTATGGGGATTAACATAAGAATAAAAAAAAAAAAAGAAACTTAGACTACCACATGAAACTTGGAACATTTCAGGGTCTACATCCTCAGTGAAAAAGTCAATTGGCAAAGTAAATAAATACATAAATAAATAAATTTAAAGTAATTAAAAAAAAAAAAGCTGTCCTAAAAAGACCTAAAACTACTTAGGGTCCTATGCATTGGTTACAGTGTTTTAAAGTAAAAGAAGCTAATATTGTGGCAAAGTGAAGTCTTCAATATCTTCTTGTTTTTAGTGATCAAATTTCTTTTGGCCTCTGAAATTAACTTAGTTTTTCTTAGCAATTGAGTATATGTTTTGGAGTAAGTTTTATAGAATTATATTTTTCTTTAGTGTATCTCAATTGGGAGAGGCACTTTATGCTTTTTAACATTTTCAGTTTAATTTTGAAGTTATGTTAAAGATAATAAATATTAAAGCAATTTCACTTCCCAAATATTTTGTTATTACCTATACTCTTTGCCTAAGTCTATTATAAATGTATGGTAGAAAAACTGTAATGGTATGCTACTATGCATCTTTTCCCCATTCTGCATTCTCTGATGCCATATTGGTATTTTGAAATTGACCATGGTTAGTAGTATGCATAATGCGGAAATTGGGAAGTGCTACGAATAATGGCTTTTTCCATAATTAGGTGTTAGATTAGCACACTACTGCCTAACCTCTGCTTAGTTTCCATTTAGTTCTTCTTAGTGTTTTTCTTAGGAAAAGAGGTCCTAGAAAGGTCCTTTTGTCTTAGGGAAAGGGTTCCTGGACCCTAATCTCATGATTGGGCCCATTATTGGCTTAAATTTATACAGAACCTACTGGTACACATTTCTGAATGTTACCAATTACTCCTTTTGCTGTCTTTACGCTCTGTGTACTTGGTAACACCCTTTCTACTTATATACCCCTTATGTTCATTGCTAGCTAAAATTACTATGCAATCTTCCCTTCTCAAATACCATGTTCTGCTTGATAGACTGTTCTAAGCACCTCCTGTGCAGCTTTTTTTTTTTTTTCTTCCAGTATCAGCACTGCTTTTGGGAGATACTAGTTTGAGATCTGGATGCTTTCTGTTTGGTCCGTACCACAACAGTTCACTGCTTATTCTGGACTGATTTAAGACATGTGACAGGAAAGAATAAAGATACAGAGGTAATTATTTATGGAGAGTAGGGAAGTTGAATAAGTTCACATTAGACAAGCTCTGACTTTCCAGTGAAATAGTAGTCTGTGGAAAGGGAAAGGAATTGGGATGATGATGGTGGCTTAAGAAGACAGAAGATAGTTTCCAGTAGTTATTTTGGAAAAAAAATCACAGATGACTTGCTGAGGCTATATACCAAGAATGTTCAGTGAATTGGTTTATTAAGTGTGATTAATTGATTTTTCTCCAGTAATGCTCAGCTGTCCAGGAGCAAGAGAGGGAAAAACCCAGGGACTTCTTAGGTTGGGTTAGGAATGGTCAAATCAGATGAGAATGCTAAGTGGGTGAGGAATTTGGCAAAGGATAAAGAGGCTAGTGAAGGTATAACCTAGGTTCCATTTTGTTTGTACTTAACTCCCACTGTTTGAAATGTATTTTGTCTTACTCTTAGTTTATGTTATCTTGGTTTGTTTCTTTCTAAGTATATAATGTTGCACACTGCCTTACATTCTTCTCAGACAAGCCTGATGTGTATAAATTAAATAGTAAGGGTTTGATTTATGAGAGTAGCTCACATAATAGATACTTCTTTTAATTTTGGAATAATCTTATGTTTTTATCACTGATCAGAATTTGTCTTGCCTTTTCTAATTAAAGAATATTCTGAAAACAAAAATCCTGAATATTCTGAAGAGTATTATTTGAAAGATAATTGAGTAATATTTATTATATCCTTTTATTCTTTGGATATACCTTTGTTTATTCTTTTAAGAGAAAAGAAAATCTCTAGCACAAACCCTTCAGTGAATAATTTACAGGTTTCTTCCCCTGTTTTTCTTAATAATTTATCCTTCCCTTCCTCCATTAACTCTCTTTCTTTTTATTGAGAGATAATTCACATATAACCTTGTATTAATTTTAGGTGTACAACATATGATTTGATGTATGTATATACTGTGAAATGATTACCACAGTAAGTTTAGTTAACATCCATTGCAGCACATAGTTAAAACGGTTTTTTTCTTATGATAAGGACTTTTAAGAGCTATTGTTTTAGGGGCGCCTGGGTGGTTCAGTTGGTTAAGTGGTTAAGTGGCCAGCCGACTCTTGATTTCAGCTTAGGTCATGATCTCAAGGTCCTGGGATGGAGCCCCGCATAGGGTTCCACACTTGGGGGTAGAGTCAGCTTGCTTGTGCCTCTCCCTCCCCCCTCCCAACCCACCTCATGTGCATGTGCTTGTGTGCACGCTCTCTCTCTCAGATAAATAAATAAAATGTTTAAAAAAAAAAAAAAGATTTATCTTAGCAACTTTCAAATAGACAATACAGTATTAACTATAGTCACCATGTTGTATATTACATCCCCAGGATTTATTTATTTAGAGAGAGAGCATGGGGAGAGGGGCAGAAGGAGAGGGAGAGAGAGGGAATCTTAAGCAGGCTCCACCTTGGGGCTCCATCTCACCACCCTGAGATCATGACCTGAGCTGAAATCAAGAGTTAGATGCTTAACTGACTGAGGCACCCAGGCACTCCCCCCCTTTTAATTAATTAATTAATTAGGACATATTTATGTTTTAACTGGAAGTTTGTACCTTTTGACCACCCTTAACCTTTTATTCCACCCCCCCGCCCCCAGCTTCTGGCAACCACCAATCTGTACTCTTTATTTATGAATTTTGGGGTTTAAAAAAGAAATACTCCACATATAAGTGAGATCATATAATATTTGCTTTTGACTTATTTAGTGTAATTCCCTCAAGATCCAGCTATGCTGTTGCAGATAGCTAGGGTTTCCTTCTGTTTTATGGCTGAATAATATTCCATTATATATCTCTACCACATTTAATTTACCCATTCATTCATCGATGGACCCAGGGTATTTCCATGTTTTTGCTCTTATAAATAATGATGCATGAACATGGGGGTGTAGATATCTTTTCAAGATAGGGATTTTGTTTCCTTTGGATATGTACTCAGAAATGGAATTGCTGGATCATACGGTAGTTACATTTTTAATTATTTTGGTTTTAAAGATTTATTTATTTATTTTAGAGTGAGAGATCATACCAGTGGGGGGAGGGGCAGAGGGAGAGAGAATCCCAAGCAGACTCTGGGCTGAATGTGGAGCCTGACTCGGAGCTGATCCCATGACCCAGAGATCATGAACCAAGCCAAAATCAAGAATCGGATCCCCAGCCAACTGAGCCAACCAGGAGTGCCCTATTTTTAATTTTTGAAGAACCTCCATGCTAGTTTTCATAGTGGCTGCACCAGTTTACATTATTGCCAATAGTAAATGAGCATTCCCTTTTTTCCACATCTTCTCCAACACTTGTTATTTCTTACTTTTTGATGATAGCCATTCTAACAGGCTTGAGGTGATATCTCATTGTGGTTTTGATTTGTATTTCACTAATGAAGTTTTATATAGGCACCTGTGAAGATTTTCCTTGGGGGAAAACATGGAAAAATCTTAGAGATAAGGGAAAAAACAGACTATGCTATGGAATCTTTGAAGACTGAAAGCAAAGTAATTTGTAAAGAAAAAAAAAAGCAAAACATGAATTTTGTATAATATTTGAGAAATAAAAGTATCACTGAATTTATTACAGTTAAGAAATCATAAAATCCTTTTTTCTCTAACATATACAAGTAAATTTTTCTATAAACTGAATTAGTGTACTTGTCTTAGCATTATTATATAATGAAATCATTTTTCCTTAGTAACTGAAAAATTTTAAACCCCCTTCTGAACTTAAGTTGTGATGTATGGTACAGGAGATGAAGAAGGTATAGCAAATGAGAAAAATCTCTTGGTATTTCATTTCAGTATGAAGGTTGTTCTTTTGCATAAGTTCCTGACATCAATTTTTATTACTTATACTTTAAAAATTCCTTTTTAATTAATTGAATATTTTGATTACTTAAGGTTATTTTTAATACATTGCATGGGAATTATAAATTATAGGATTCTCTTCCCTTAGTAGAATATATTACGTAAAAATACACAGGATTAAATATACAAGATAGCAGCTTAGTATGTTATTAGAAGAAGCCAGGTATGTGTTTTGACATTATGAAGATAATTATTTTACCCCCAAGTATTACTTAATCCCATTGAATTGGACAGGCCATAAGCTTTATCCTATATTATTATTCTTAGGATCTTATGTACTGATTAATGTAGTAGAGATGCTTTTTCATATCTTAAATGATACATAAAAGATAGAGACTATAGTATTTAATAGATTGTTGAGAAAGTTTGAAGTAATGTGTCCATCTATGTCGACTCTGTACTGTAACTATCATATAGCAGTTGTTTTGAAACAGATAGATAAATTTCTGCACTGGTGGTTACATTTTGTTTTGATTTTCTGTGTTCAGTGTTTTGTTGTGGAGTTCAGGGAATAACAATTCTTTTTTTTTTTTTTTTTAAGATTTTATTTATTTATTTGACAGAGAGAGAGAGAGACAGCAAGAGAGGGAACACAAGCAGGGGGGGTGGCAGAGGGAGAAGCAGGCTTCCTGCAGAGCAGGGAGCCCGATGCGGGGCTCGATCCCAGGACCCTGGGATCATGACCTGAGCTGAAGGCAGACGCTTAATGACTGAGCCACCCAGGCACCCCAGGGAATAACAATTCTACTGTCAGAGGGCGCTTTGTGACGTAAATGTATTACTTTTGGTGAGGAGGAGAATGAGCATAAGAGGTTAGAGAATGTCCTGACAAGGATTATTGTTACAAAATGAGAAACAAAAGAAAAAAAATTCAGGGGCGCCTTACATTTACATTTGATTACATTTCACTTCAACTGGTAGAAGTGATCACTTAAGGAAATAATCCTTTTCTGTGATATAATTTGATATCTTTCTTTAGGCATTTCTGTTTTGATTTTGTTGCATTTGTTATTTACTAACAATATCTAACATTTGTGGGTTTTTCACAATTTAGGATTGCCAATAGATTGTTTCAAAATATACTCATTTAAATTAGGAAAACTGTTAGGTGTTTATTGCTCATATTCGTCTTTAATCTTTTCATATGGGACAAACAGGAGCAATTGGGTATATTACACTTTATTTGTATTTTAATTTTTTTTAAAGCTTTATTTTAGAGAGAAGAGAGCATGTGAGCAGGGGAAGGGGAGGGGTAGAGGGAGAGAATCTTCAAGCAGACTCCCCAATGAGAGCAGGGCCCAACATGGGCTTGATCTCACTCCCCATGAGATCACAACCTGAGCCACAACCGAGAGTTGGGACACTCAACTGACTGAGCCATCCAGGTGCCCCTGTATTTTAATATCAGTGGCAGTCTGTGAATCCAGGGGAAAGAGTGCTTGGTTGTTCTACCAATAGACATATAAAACTTTTTAAGAAACACATGGCAAATTACTTCCTTGGTTTTTTTCTTATTGGTCATTTTTTTAGTGTTAAAATTTTTCCTCAACAATTTTGGTTAAATGAATGGGTATTTTTAGATATTAAAATCAAAGCCTTAAGTATTAATTTGCATTTTAGCAATTAATGTATATGTCTTATTAACACAAATGGCATGTTGCATTTAACTCTTACTGGAATTCAGAATTTAAAGTTGTCACTTTTAAAAAATAATTATTAGTTTGATAATGTTTATTAGTGAGAGATGTGAATTTTGATGGAGTATGACTTCAAATGATAAGAAATCTTTGAAAATACTTGGTGAGAGAATTCTAAGATGCATTCAGGGGTACTTATATAAACTAAGTACTGATATAAACTAAGGGTACTGATATGTAAACTAAATATCAAACAATTTTATCTACCATAACTATTTTTGTAAAGATAACACTGTAAGTTAGACTTTTAAAGAATTACTTTCTGATCATTCTTTTATTTTTATTTCGAAAAATTTTATTTATTTGACAGAGAGAGAGAGACAGCGAGAGAGGGAACACAAGCAGGGGGAGTGGGAGAGGGAGAAGCAGGCTTCCCGCTGAGCAGGGAGCCCAATGGGGGCTGGATCCCAGGACCCTGGGACCAGGACCTGAGCCGAAGGCAGATGCTTAACGACTGAGCCACTCAGGCGCCCCTGATCATTCTTTTAAATTTGAAGAAAATGTCTGAAAAAAATTTACTTTTAACAGTTTCTCATGAATTTTTAAATGGGCCTTTATAATTGGCAATATCAAGGTTTTCAACAATCATTTTGTAGACTTTTGCTGTCCAAGTGTTAGCCACTAGCCATATGTGACTCCTTGAATTTAAATTGATTAAAATTAAAATTTAAAAATCAGTTCCCCAATCACACTAGCCACGTTACAAGTGCCCAATAGCTGTATACGGCTAGTGGCTGCTGTACTGGTAGTGCAGTTACAGATAATTCTAACATAAAATTCTACTGGACAGTACTGATCTGATTGAAGTTTCAGTGTTTAATTATCTTTTAATGTCACTCTTGTTTTTTCAAATGTTTTGTTGTGGCAAAATACACATTACATAAAATTTATATCTTAATCATCTTTAAGTGGTACAATTCAGTGGCATTAAATACATTAATAATTATTATATTATTGTATTAGATACTATAATAATCTGTCTCTGTGGCATTTTTCGTCTTGTAAAAATTGAAACTCTCTATGTATTAAATAATAACTCCCCATTCTTCCCTCCCCTCCAGCCCCTGGCAACCACCATTCCACTTTCTGTCTCTGTGATTTTAACTACTCTTAAGTACCTCATGTAAGTGGAATCATGTAGTATTGGTCTTTTTAGTGACTGGACTATTTCACTTAGACTAATGTCTTCAGGTTCATCCATGTCATAGCATATTGCAGAATTTTCTTCTTTTTTCAAGCTGAATTAATAGTCCATTGTATGTGTATACATTCTACTTACCCATTTACGGGTCAGTGGTTACTGGGGTTGCTCCCACAATTAGCCATTGTGAACAATGCTGCTATGAACGTGGGTGTATATCTCTTTAAGAATGGATTATATGGTAATTCTATTTTTAATTTTTTGAGGTACCACCATACTGCTTCCCAAAGCAGCTGTGCTATTTTACATTTCATCAACAGTGCACAGAGTTCCAATTTCTCTGCATCCTTGCGAACTTACTATTTTCTGTTTTTTGTTTTGTTAATAGCCATCCTATTGGATGTGAGGTGGTATCTCATTGTGGTTTGATTTTCATTTCCCTACTGATTAGTGATGTTTAGCATCTTTTCTTTTGCTTATTAGTCATTTGTATATCTTTGTATATCTCATTTATTTATTTATACTATTGAGAGTGAGGGAGTGTGAGCCTGTAGGGGGGTGAGGGGAAGAGGAGAGAGAGAATCTTAAGCAGGCTCTGTGCTCAGTGCAGAGCCTGATGTGGGGCTCGATCTCATGACTCTGAGATCATGACCTGAGCTGAAATCAAGAGTCAGTCACTTAACCGACTCAGCCACCGAGGTGCCTCTCTGTATCTTATTTAAATCCTTCTTCAACATGAATGTGGACTTAAGAAACAGTTATAATAATATTAGTTTTTAGGGTATTAATTTTTTTTTAATGTGTTCCTATACATCATGTAAAAAACAAGAAGTGGAGTTACAACCCATCCTTATAATACTAGCTTTTATAATTGACCATGTATTAACCTTTACTGAGATCTTTATTTCTCCATAATGGATTCTGACACTGTCTAGTGTCCTTTTTTTCCCCCTCACCCTGTAGGATTCTCTTGATCATTTCTTGTAGGACAAGTCTGGTGGTATCAGACTCGCCCACCTTTTGTCTAGGACTGTCTTAATTTCTCCCACACTTTTGAAGGACAGTTTTGATGAACATAGGATTCTTGGTTGACAGGTTTTTGTTTGTTTGTTTGTTTGTTTGTTTGGTCCTTTTAGCATTTTGAATATATTGATACATTGCCTTCTGGCCACCAAAATTTCTGATGAGAGATTTCCTTGTAATCTTATTGAGGATCCCTAGTATGTGATGATTCTGAATTTGTCTCTTTGTATTTTCAAGATTCTCTTTGTGTCTTTTTATTTGGAAAGTTTGATTATAATGCATCTTGGTGTGGGATTCTTTGAATTTATCTTGCTTGGTATTTGTTGAGCTTCTTGGATTTTATATTATCTTCTTTCATCAAATTTAGGAAGTTTTCAGTCATTATTTCTTCAAACATTCTCTCTGCCCCTTTTTTCTTCTTCTGGGCCTTCCACAGTGCAAATGTTGGTCCACTTGTTGATGTCCCACATGCCTCTTAGGATCTATTCACTTTTTTTCAAGTTTTTTTTTTTCCTGTTTGTCCCTCAGACTTTGTAGTTTCCATTGTTCTTTCTTTCAAGTTTGCTGCTCAAATCTGTCCTTTTAATCTTTCTAGTAAATTTTCCATTCAGTTATTATACTTTTCATCTCCAGAATTTCCTTTTGGTTTATTTTTAGGCTTTCTGTCTCTCTATTGATAATTCCATTTTGTTCATAAATTATTTTCTTGTCTTTCTCCACAATTTCTGTTAGTTCATTGAGCATTTAAAAAATAATTCTTTGTCTTGCATATCTGCCATCAGGTCTTCTTCCGGGACAGTTTCTGTTCATTTTTCCCGCCTTTTAATGGACGATACTTTCCTTTTTCTTTCTATACCTTGTGAGGTTTTTGTCAGAAACTGGACATTTGAATTTAATAATGTGATAACTTTGGAAGTGAGATTTTCTTTCATTCCCAACATTCGCTGTGTTTTGTTACCGTTTCCGTTTGTTTGTTTGTTTTTGTTTTTTATTATAGTGTGCTGTCTCTGGTTGAGAATCAGACTAAGGTGTAAACTTTTCTGAGCCTTTCCCTGGGCAAATGTGGTCATTTTCTAATTTTTCCTGTGTATGCGCTTATTTTTGAATGTCCATGTGTTTAATGTCTGGCTCCCAAAAGGGGGCAAAGAGAAAAATGAAGGTGGGGGATAATTTTAAGTTCTAGAAGTCATTTCAGGCCAAGGGGGAGCTCACTCACCTTTTTTTATTTCTGTAATCAGAGCACAGGTGCTCAATATTTGGAGGACATGGTTTATTTTGCCCATCGTGGCTCCTAACAGCTGTATGTAAGCTACTGCAAGAACATGTGCACGACTGCCTGCCATGTGGCTTGGTTGGAAAATGGGTAGCTGTGACTTTGCTGAGAGCTGAAATTGACTGAAATTCATGGCAGCTTACCTGCGCAAGTCTTTCCTTGGAAGCTGCAAGCCTTTACTAGACTCCAGAGTTCCAAAATAATTATATCAAACAGATTCTGCTGGTGCAGTTGTTTTCTAGGTGGAGAGACATATTTCCATTGCTTTGGACTCCGCCATCAGTGTTGAATCTCTTATGTTGGTTCACTTAAACATGTAACATTATTGTATGTGGGTTTATGATACTTACAGGGATACAAGGAATTGCTTTATATATTTACTATTGTCATTCTTACAGGAGTGTACATTTTTATATATTCTTCACATACACCTGAATTTTGTATTAATAGAAACCATAGCTAATGCTAGAAAATAAAAATAAATGTGTGAACTTACATTTTTTTCCTTATGTAGGCAGTGTTCAGAATGTGACCAGGCAGGGAGCAGTGATATGGAAGCAGACATGGCCATGGAAACCTTACCAGATGGGACCAAACGATCAAGGAGACAGATTAAGGAACCCGTGAAATTTGTTCCACAGGATATGCCTCCAGAACCCAAGAAGATTCCAATAAGAAACACGGTAACTTTTTCCCCGTTTATCATAATCATCACAGAAATCTGAGGCCAAAATTTAAGAGGTGAGAAAGACAAAGGGTGAACATATACTCAGGAGTCAAAGAAAGAAACCAATATGTTGCTATTGGTCATTCTTAAGAGTTTATTGTTTTACATTATGAAATACACCATACATGTGTGAGAATTTATGGTTTATATATTCAACTTAAAGCATAATAATAATGAATGCCCACTGTATCCACCAACCTGCTTCAAAAATCAAACATTACCAAAGGCTTTGATGTCCCCTGTGAATCCTTGGTAATCACATTCTCATCTATCTAGCACAGAGATTACCTGTATCCTCAACTTTATATTTCTCATTCTCTTCTTCTTTTTTTTTTTTAATAATTAATCTCCAAATGTGTGTACTCATAAGTAATACATAGTTTTGCAGGTTTTGAATTTTATATGAATGGAGTCAGACTTTTTCCTTTTGTTATTTGATACTTTAACCCATTGATTTGATTCATAAATACTGATCTGTGTAGTTATGATTAATTTATATTCACTAATGTTATAGTTTTTTATTAAAAGAATAGATCATATATTTTATTCTGTAGATTGACAGTTTTGTTTCCATCTTTTTCCTTTTGTAAACAACTCTGTTTTAAATATTTTTGTAGATGTCTCCTGAAGCATGGTAACAAGGAGTTAGGGTAAATACCAAGGTGTTCATTTGCTTAATTATTGGTTTGTGCATCTTTAGTTTTGCTAGGTAATTCCAGTATGTTCCGAACCAGTTTACACTCATAGCAATGAATGATCTGTTGCTCTACAAACTTGTGTCCAATATTTTAGTGCTGTCCAATGCGATACATGTAAAATAGTGTATCATTTTATTTTGCATTTCCCTCAGTATTAATGTCTTTGAATATCTGTGTATTTTGGTAAGTTGTATTTTCTCTTCTAGGGAATGTAAATGCAATTCTTTTCCAGTTTTTCTTTTTTTTAAAGCTTTTTTTTTTTAAAGATTTTATTTATTTATTTGACAGAGAGAGACAGCGAGAGAGGGAACACAAGCAGGGGGAGTGGGAGAGGACGAAGCAGGCTTCCCGCCGAGCAGGGAGCCCAGTGCAGGGCTCCATCCCAGGACCCTGGGATCATGACCTGAGCTGAAGGCAGACGCTTAACAGACTGAGCCACCCAGGCGCCCCTCTTTTCCAGTTTTTCTATGAGATTGTTAGTTTCTCATTAAAAATTTTTTGAGGTTAGAGTTTAAAGAATTTCTTCCAGGAGGCATTTATATTTGTTATTACCAGGTACCTGGGAGGTCTACCAACCTAAGACCATTTTAAATAAATTTGGTGTATGTGTCTTTTTCCATTACGCAAGTGGTGTGAATTTCTGCCCCAAACACATGAAGGCTGGTCTGCAGTTATAAATTCTTAGCGGGAGGGGGCATTTTTTACTTTCTTACCTTGAACCAAGGCAGACACTTCTCAAAAATCTGCCTCCCCCTGAAGGAGATGTAGATATTTTTTGGATTAGTTGTCATCCTTTGTTTTGTTACCTATTTAGTTTTAGAGAGTTTTTGCTTTTTTCCTTGAAGTTACAGCTTTCTCAAAAATTTTCTTTAATCTGTAGTAGCCGTATTTAATCTAATCAGTTAAGAGATCTTATTTAAGAGAAGTCACCTAGAGTACTTCATTCAGTTTTGTGTTATGGGCTTACTTGAAATTGATGACACAGATGTGGAAATTTTCTCTTAGATAATTTAAATAGTTGATTTTCAATACTCTGATCAACTTGAAATTGTTTTATTTATAATTCCCACTAGTTTAAAACATTTCATTAGGCCTCACAAATACATTTTGTTTACAAATGAACTAAAGAGAATTTTCCTTCTTTAAATAAGCCTGCTTATTTCTATTTCTAACATATTTTGTATAACTTCGATGCCAAGATCTTAGAGAAAAACTATTACTTCATGTGTCTATGTCTGCAAAGATTATCCTTTTATGAAACATTTTCTTCCTTTATTGTTTAAAGAAATCTTTAGGGCCAGTGTTATTATCTTGAACTTTGAAGTTCTATATAGAGGGGAAATTTCATACCTATTATAGTGATACTTATGTGCCCATAGTTTAATACTACTTAAGATGAAGGAGGATCCTATATTTTTCTAACTTACTTGTTTGCTCTTCCAACCTAGAATTATAAGGAAGCTTTTAAGTTTTCTAATTTAGTCCAATTCTTTTACCTTATTCCTTGTCTCTTGTTTTCTTGTGTAAAAGTCTTAGTCTTCTTACAGATATGGGTGGGTAAAACACAAAGAAGGATTTCATGGTCAGTAATTTTGGAAATATAGTATGATTATTTTCTCTCTCGGGAGGATTCAAATATATATTGAAGGTCTGAGAAACACTACTGTTCAGAAAAATAATTACTTTAACTTTTTTCCTAACTTATCAAAGAGCACTTTTTTCAAGACCTATTTTTTTTATTGTACTGTAGAGTTCTGGGTGGTACCAGCTTTAGAAATGGTGTTCTAGAGGCCATGAATTACTTGCATCAGGATCATCTGGGGTGTTTGTTGGAATCTAGGTCTCGGACTCATCCTAGAGCTAATGAATTAAAATTAGGGGTTGGGTTGAGCAGACTTCTTAGGTGTTATTCTTATATTCAGACTAAAGTTTGAAAATAACTATTTATATAATATTTATGATTATTACTCTTACTCTTTTCCTTCCTTCTTCCCTCCCTTCTCCCCATCAATCCATACAGCAATTCAGAAAACCTTTGATGAGCATGTTCAGTTGGTCAGGTACCTGGTCGAGGAATGTAAGAATGAGAGATGCAGAAGAGAGTGATTCAGTCATCTTGATCTTGATCTTACCATTTAGGCTGAGTTTCTACTGTTATCATAATTTTTTATCTTAACATTTCTGTTTCAGCGTTGTATTAACGTTAAATTATTAGACAGTATGGTTAAAAATGAGGCAGTCTACTTTCTTTTCTTAGTATACTGTTAATTATGGGATTCCAGGTACCTAACTTGCCAACTCATTTGTATAACCAAGTATATCTTTCACAACAAATAACTGATTTATCTCTCCCTCTGTTTAATTTTTTAATTGTTGTTCCTAGTATCTTCCTACTTACACTTTTTATTTTGGTACATATATTACATTTTTGGATATTCTTTTTTTTTTTTTTTTTTAAGATTTATTTATTTGAGAGAGAGAGAATGAGAGATAGAGAGAACGAGAGGGAAGAGGGTCAGAGGGAGAAGCAGGCTCCCTGCTGAGCAGGGAGCCCGATGTGGGACTCGATCCCGGGACTCAAGGATCATGACCTGAGCCGAAGGCAGTCTCTTAACCAACTGAGCCACCCAGGCACCCTACATTTTTGGGTATTCTATCCTTAAATTTCTTATAATAATTCTTGCTTTTGTTAGTTTTTATTTTCCCTGCCATTATTGATCAAAGTTTACTTCATTTCACAATAGTCCTATTGCTCTATCAAAATTTTAAAGAAAATTTACCTTTGTGATATAGGGAGTTCATGACATATATCCTAAGCTTTAATTTCTCATTTCAAAATAATATATCATTTAATAAAACTGTTAAAATGATCATTTGTTCTACAACTTTCTATCCATTTCTGTTAAGTTCCTTTGGGTTATAGTACTAGCACAGTTTTTAGAAAAGTTTGGGCTGTTTCATGCTAGTAAAAATGATTTTTCTCTTGTTTCAAAAATCTATTTTGTGGGATATGTGAATTGGTATTCTGTTGGAATAATTTTATTTTTAAAATTCAGACTTTATAGTATAAGCATATAGCACTTTAATCTTTTTTTTTTTTTTGAAGGACTGTCTCTATAGAGTTGTCTCTAAGAACCATCAAAAATATAAAATGATCATGGCTGCCATAGATTGAAGTCCCATTTTTATTGAACATATTTTCTTCCCCCTTGCTATTACTTTTTCACCTTGTATACTTTATATCTTAAAGAAGCAAAGGAGGGAAGGAAGGGATTTACATGTTGGAATATTTGAATAAATTGTGGTATGTTGCTACTATTAATTTAACTTCTGTTTATCCATACTGCTAATAAACCCAACCATCCTATTATTTTGTCTTTTTTCCTACTATTTGATCATTGGATATTTTAGTTCATTACTTTCTTCGAAGGATAGTAAGTCAGAAGAGGAAATGAGGGATTAGTCTACCTTTATCTAAGATTGTTTAATAGTAATAATACCTAACATTTATTGAGGACTCATCATATGCCAGACACTGTACTAATCCTCCGGCCTACTCTCCCTTTAAAAAATAAGTTAGTATTTGACTATTATAACACTTATTTTACTCAAAATGAAACAGACACAGAAAGCTTGAGTAACCTACCTATGATGTTACCGATAGTAAGCAGAATAAGACTTAAATTCAGATAGCCTGAATTAATGACCTGGTTTTTGTTGTTGTTGTTTTGTTCTTTTTAAGATCTGTAAAAGAGATTTATTTGAGATACAAATGAAGCTGTAAAACATTTGGTTTTTAGGTAGCATAGTTGGGAATGTGATACCAGAAGGTTCCTGTGTCTTTCTGTAGCATAGTGTTATCTATAGTAAGGCGGTCACATATCCGCTTACTAACTTGCATACCTGAGTTTGTTCACATTAGATATAAGATTCAGCACTCCTTTTCTTTGCACTTTTGGTTGAGTGTGAAGTGTTTTTCCCCCCAAGCTTGTACAAGAGGACTGATGTCACTCCTTTCAATCGCAGTGTAATAGTGTAGAAGTTAATTAATAAAATGTTTGAAGGTTATTCTACCTTGAGGAAATTGATATTAAAAAAAGAAAAAATAGAAGCAGCAAATCTGTAAGTACACTGACAGTATGTGTGTATGTGAGCCACCAGTATATGTTTATTTTGCTATTCTGTATTGGTTTGCTTTATTCCCTCTAAATTGTGAATACTGTGAAACTTGTAGAAAAAAAGAGTGCATGCTTTGGTATGGCAGTGAAGATGGAGAAGCTCATAGTGGTTTTTGTTTCCTAACTAGTTACTCCAAATCTGCCTGAAACATTTGGCTTATTGCATCTCAGCTTTTTTGATTAAGCAACAAATACCTTTTTGATTAGTTCATTTGATTTGATCAGTGTTAAGAGAGATGGTCCCATGGACTCAATTTTTGTGCTCCGATGCCTGCTTTGTGCCAAATAAGGCTGCTGTTAGAAGAATGGCATCCACTTTTCCCTGCTGACAGTTTCCGTTTATCATAGCCAGAGAGTGCAATGGGGAATAGAACACTTTGGCAAGTCTTACTATATTTTTAGTATTTAGATGCTGAGGAATTTCATTTTTCATTTTATTCTACTCTGATTTCCTTAATAAGGATTTATAGAAATCTGAATTAATATAGCATATTTTGAGACAGTTAGATCCAATAAGATATAGATGCTTTTCAGAGTGTAGTCCCAGTATTACTTTTTCTTTCCCTAATTTTTTCCTACCCACAGATGATAAAAGATTAGCCAGAAAAGTTACTTGAAAAAAATGATAGCACTGAAGATTTGTTGTTTAAAAATGATGGGTTAAAAGAGCCATTTTTGAGTTGTAAGAATGAAAATACTATAATTTCAGAAAACAGTCCTCTTGTACAAACATGGATATCCTCTCTGATTCATATTTTCATATTATCTCATATCTAATTATTATAATTGTTACAATTTTTTAAAAATGATTCTGAATGTTAGAATTATTTTTACATTTTAACCATGAAAGTAATACGTGAATTTTTTTTTGTTATAAGAAATTCGAAAGTATAAAGTCTCCTTTGACTTTCCTCCCAGCATTACCCCTCCCCAGCCCAATTCACATGCCTTGAATCTACCTTTATTATAAGGGTATATATATTTTGAACTTTATCTGACATTTCTTTTGGTGTATCTGAAACAAAAAATACGAAAAAAAGTAATCAGTGAGTCATGTGGAAAAGTAATATGGGCATAGTTCAAGAAACATGGAAATAATGAAGTATTAATAAGCAAAAGAGGAATGATATGGTTTTAGAAAATTCTTCACATATTGTTCCCTGTTCCAGGAACATAATTTTGTAACATCATCTTAGATTGGCTCACAAATATCCCATCTTCAGTATTTCAGTCTCTCAGGAACCATATTCTCTTATTTATTATTGGGCACAAATAGGAGGACTCAGTCTAAAGAAGAAAAAGGGTTGAAAAGCATAATTTTGTTTAACCATTATCTGTTATTTACTTTGTATTTTATATTGTCATTACTGTGCTATGAAGTAGTTACCAATGTCATTGCCATTTTATAGTTGAGAAACTGAGGCAAAGCGATTCAGTAACTTGCCTGAGGACATACAGCTTCTAAGTGGTAGGGCCAGGAATCAAACTAGGTAGCTTCTGAGGCCAAACTTGTAAGTGCTTCATTATGCTGCCTTTCCAGACAGGATTACAGTGATTGTTCCTGGCACTTGTCCTTGGGCCAGAATCATAGGCTCCTCGTGCTTTCAGCTTAGTGGCTAAAGGTTTGGTTAGGAAAATGGAATTCACTCTGTGGGGAATTAAGGACTTATACTAACTACTGTTGGCATACCTGGGGTTGTCGATGTCA
This sequence comes from Mirounga leonina, assembly GCF_011800145.1. Lineage (NCBI taxonomy): Eukaryota > Metazoa > Chordata > Mammalia > Carnivora > Phocidae > Mirounga > Mirounga leonina. The sequence continues at coordinate 28,263,871 of NW_023270451.1, forward strand.
AGAAAACTTTCACCATATGTCTCACTTTATGAACACTTTTTACCATATTACTGTTGTAAGGCTGAGTAGGCAGGGGTGAGGCAGATGCTGAAAGAAACCGTACACTGAAACTATCCCACTAATTAACTAAATTTTAAGGATTCTCATTGATTTAGTTTATTTTTAAAGGAAGGCATGAATAGAGTTTTCCTTTGCCTTACATTGTTTTTCAATTTTTTAGTCTCCTTGAATCTAAGAGCAACTCTTCTTTTTTTAATCATTTTATTTATTTATTTGACAGAAAGAGAGCGAGAGAGGGAACACAAGCAGGGGGAGTGGGAGAGGGAGAAGCAGGCTCTCCGAGGAGCAGGGACCCTGAGATCATGACCTGAGCCGAAGGCAGACACTTAACGACTGAGCCATCCAGGCGCCCCTAAGAGGAACTCTTCTTATGACATTCAACTTCTTTGTAAATCTTCCTTCCTTCCTTCCTTCCTTCCTTCCTTCCTTCCTTCCTTCCTT
>NW_023270451.1:28264381-28334955 GCF_011800145.1 Mirounga leonina
CCTTCCTTCCTTCCTTCCTTCCTTCCTTCCTTCCTTCCTTCCTTCCTATATACACAGTTTTTGATATAGTCAGCCAGGTCAAATAATTTCTTAAATATTTCCTCCAGAGCCCTTTCTCCTCCAGCTCTAATCTGAACTGGTTTTTCTATGTCATCCTTGGACTTTGCTTCATCATTATCATGGGACTTCCTTTTAAACTTTCATAGGTGGAATTTTTTGTTGCTTCCATTTAATTTTTTTTTTTCATTTAGTTCCTTATCTTGATGGGACAACTTCTTCAATGATTTATTTAGTAAAGGTTAGTGAGAGGTAAATTTTTGAGATATTACATGTCTGAAAATTAGTTTTTTATGCTCATTAATAATACGGTTGTGTATAAAATATTACATTTTTTTTAAAGCACCACTTGACTGACTCCTGGCTGTCAGTATTGCTTTCTGCTTTTTAAACTCATTTTATCATCTGTCTTGAAACTCTTAGTATTTTCTTTTTTTCCAGTGTATTCAGTGGTAAAATTCAGGACCTTGCTTGGTGTGGTATATCTTTATTCATCTCTGGGAGCTTAGTGAGTCCTTTCTGTCTAGAAACTCATGTATTGTAGTTCTGAGAAATTAATTTTTGTTATTTCTTTGATAATTTTTATCTTTTTTCTGTTCTCTTTTTCTGGAACTTCTACTAATTGTATTTTGGTGCTGCTAGATTAGTTCTCTAATTTTTTTTTTTTTTTTTTTTTTTTTAAGATTTTGTTTATTTATGTTAGAGCACAAGAAAAGGGGAGCGGCAGGCAGAGGAGGCAGACAGAGGGAGAAGCGGGACTCAATCCCAGGACCCTGAGATCATGACCTGAGCTGAAGGCAGATGGTTAACCGACTGAGCCACCCAGGCATCCCTCTAATATTTTTTTCTATCATATTGTTCTTTTTTTTTTTTTTTTTTTTACTTCTGGGAGATTTTCTCAACTTTATATTCCAACTCTTTTACTAAATTTCTGATTTGGGGATGCATGTGTACTTTCATTGTTCTTTTTAATAACAGATGTTCTTATTTCATGATGGCAAAACTTCTTTTACCTCTTTAGGAATATTCATTGTAATTACTTCTCAATTTTTTTTTTTTAATCCTTCATTGTCTCTTTCCTCTGGGTTCCTAGTTCTGTTCATGTTTGTCTCTTTCATGTCGAAGCTTTCAGATGACTGGGGATCCTTAGATGTGCACTCATATATTTAATGGTAATTAAATTTATGTGAGGCTGTTTTCCCTATAGGGCTGATTTTATGATTGGGGGCTTTTTCTTCGAGAACATCTTAAATGTCAGTATCAGTAGTTTTTTTCCACATCCATTCAGTAGAAGTATTCTCTCATCTCCTAACTGGTAGGTATAATTTTGACTGCCAGACTCTTGGACAGGTGAGGAGAAGGGGGCTAAAGATCTCACAGTTCAGAGAGCAGAATTCCATGTAAACTTACTGATTTCTGTTTGTTACGTCACTGCTCCCTTCTCTGTGCCTGATAATCCATTGTCCAGAGTCTGTCTGGTTATTTTTCTCCAGAGGATAGGCCTCCTGTGTCTGGTGGGAAAGGAGTAATCTCTTGACAGTATAGAGAAGGAGTGAAATCCCTTATATCTTTATGTTACTGAATTTTAACCCAAAGTAACATTTTATTTCCTACCTATATAGTGATTTCCACAGTGTGGTAAGTGGAATAATGGCCCTCCAAAGATGTCCATGTCCTAATCCTCAGAACCTGTAAATATGTTCTCTTATATAGCAAAAGGAACTTTGCAGGTATGACTAAGGTTATAGACCTTGAGATGGAAGGTTAACCAGAGTTGTCCAATGTGGGCCCAGTCTAATCATTTAAGTACCTTTAAAAGAAGAGGTTGTAGGGGCGCCTGGGTGGCTCAGTTGGTTAAGCGACTGCCTTCGGCTCAGGTCATGATCCTGGAGTCCCTGGATCGAGTCCCACATAGGGCTCTCTGCTCGGCAGGGAGTCTGCTTCTCCCTCTGACCCTCCCCTCTCATGTGCTCTCTCTCATTCTCTCTCTCTCAAATAAATAAATAAAATCTTAAAAAAAAAATGACTCATTAAAAAGAAGAGGTTGTAAATAAGAGGGAGATGTGACTACAGACAAGGGGTTAGAAAGATGATGCAGCATTGCTTCCTTGGAAGATGGAAGAAGGGGGCCATGAGAAAGGAATGTTGGCACCCTCTAGGAGATAGAAAAGGCAAGTAAACTGATTCTCCCCTTAGAGCCCTGTGAAAGAAATGGCAGCCCTGTCAGCACCTTAATTTTAACCCAGTGGCACCCATATCAGAACTGTAAGAGTGCATTTGTTTTGTTTTAAGCCACTGAGTTTATGATAATTTGTTATAGCAGTAATAGAAACTAATATAGAGTAACATGTACATTTCTTTTCACATTTAAAATTAAAATGGGACAATGATTTATAATACTATATATTTTTTACTTGAAGCCATGTATGTTGGAAACGAATGACACATTCCTTCATATTTTTGGAAAGTTCCAGTAGTACAGTAGTTTATTCATACTCAAATGTTTTATATCATTAAATGATATAGAGTCAGTAGGTGAATTTTATAGCGCTTAATACGTTTTTTCAATACTGATGGATGTTGAAATAATTTTGAAATGCATTTTAGTTTTATTTAGGTGTAAGTTAAATGTAAAAATTAATCATTTATGTGGTAATGGAGAATTGGTTCATTATTCTTTAAAGTTTGTTACAATTAAAATTAACTTGATCAACTTATGAATGATTTTTTTTATAACAGCTTTATTGAGATACAATTCACATACCATGCAATTCACTCATTTAAAGTTGTGTAATTTAGTGGGTTTTAGTCAATTCATAGAGTTGTACAGCCATTACCAATTTTAGAACATTTTTATTGCCGTGCCCCGCCTCAAATACCTGCCAAAATCCCTATACCCATTAGCAGTGACACCATTCACCACTCTCCCAACCTCAGGCCTTGGCAACTACTAATTTACTTTCTGTCACTGTATATTTGCCTATTTTGGACATTCCATATACATGGAATAATATAGGGATGCCTGGGTGGCCCAGTCGGTTAAGTTGTCTGCCTTCAGCTCGGGGTCCTGGTATCTAGCCCCACATTGGGCTCTCCACTCAGCGAGGAGTCTGCTTCTCCCTCTCCCTCTGTGTGTGCATGTTCTCTTTCTCTCTCAAATAAATAAAATCTTTTTTAAAATGGAATAATACATAGTATTTTATGACTGGATTTTTTTCACCTAGCATAATTATTTTCAGGATTTATTCAGGTTATGGCATGTATCAGTACTTCATTTCTTTTTTTTTTTTTTAAGATTTTATTTATTTATTTGACAGAGAGAGATAGCGAGAGCAGGAACACAAGCAGGGGTAGTGGGAGAGGGAGAAGCAGGCTTCCTGCCGAGCAGGGAACCCGATGTGGGGCTCGATCCCAGGACCCTGGGATCATGACCTGAGCCGAAGTCATATGCTTAACGACTGAGCCACCCAGGCACCCTGTCAGTACTTCATTTCTTTTGATTTTTGTATAATACTCCATTTTATGGCTATACCAGATTTTTAAATTCATCCATTCATCTGTCACTTGATGGACATTTGTGGGTTTGTTTCTGTTTTTTCTTTTTTACCTTTTGGCTGTTAAAATCATGCTGCTGTGAATATTCATGTACAAGCTTTTGTGTGAACGTGAGTTTTTCACTTACCTTGGTTGTATACCTAGGAATGGAATTGCTGGGTCTTATAGTAACTCTCATTTTAGCATTTGAGAAACTGCCAGACTGGTTTTTAAACTGGACATATAATTTTCTATACCTACCAGCAGTGGTGTATGAGGACCCAAGTTTTTCTACATACTCACCAACATTTATTATTGTCTGTCCTTCTGATATAATAATCCTAGTGGGCGTAAAGTTGTATCTCATTTTGACTGATTTGTATTTCTTCGCTGGCTAATGACACTGATTATATTTAAAAAAGAAAAAAAATGATGCAGCCCCTTTTCCCTCTCTTTTATCTGTGCCATGTAACAGTGCTAAAATGATGTTTCAAAAAGTTGGACTCTTAAATGAAAAATGACCGAGATTACACATCTGTTGTAAAGCTTTAAGTAATCCTCTATTATTATGGCCCTCATCCCTAATTTTAGTTTGTATGAACTAAGCAAGATAAACCTAATGTGATAATATGATGAAATTCCAGAAAGATGCTCTGGGGAATAATTGAAAGATTATTGCTGGGGTGCCTGGGTAGCTCAGTTTGTTAGGCGTCTGCCTTCGGCTCAAGTCATGATCCCAGGGTCCTGGGATCGAGCCCTGCCTAGGGCTCCCTGCTCAGTGGGGAGTCTCCTTCTCCCTCCCCCTGCTCATGTGTGTGTTCGCGCACGTCCTCTCCCTCTCTCTCTCTCCCCCTCCCTCCCTCTCAAATAAATAAAATCTTAAAAAAAAAAAAGATTATTGCCATAGCACTATTTTCTTTTGCTGCCCTTATCACAATTGGAATTAATTTTTTTGTAGTTGTTAGCTTAATAAATGGACAGAGACCCTTTACATAATAGAGACCTGGCTGTTTATTTTTAAATACTTGTTACCTGAATGCTAGGTTGAGTTCAGACAGTAAAACTGGGACCAACCATTAGAATTGTCTTAACTATGGAACATGCTGCCTCGTTCTTTGGAATAGTTGAAGCTATATGACTATGAGGGATATTTTGTGAAGGGTTTTCCAAAATTGGGTAAAGAGAAAGGATTATATGAACAAATACTTAATTTTAATTTTAAGATGTATGTGAAATAACCATGACTAAACTCCAATTCCTTTGACCTCAGTATGTCATGGATCCTTCTTTACATTCCTAGTCTAATAGCCATTTTATTGTCACAATTATCGAGCAGCATAGTTACCCACATACCTCTTGCCTTCACTTAAAATTCCAGTATGTTACTTAGATCCTGTATTTAGTCATTTTAGTAATGCTTTTGCTACCATCCTTGATTCTTTCATCCTATTGCCATTCTGATTTTTTTTTTTCCATTTCTGCCTGAGAGTTGCCATTTAGATGTGTTTTTTGAGAATTTTTTCTTGTTAGGCATTTTCTCTATACCCATCTTTAAGGTGAATGTTGAGTTTTATATCCTTATTAATGGTATTAAAAATGACTTACTCCTAAATTTAAGAACAATTTGACTGTAGTTTAGATTTTGAAAGATATGAGTATTATATGATTTTATTTTTATGCTTCACATTAGTTGCAATATACCATATTTATAAATAATTATTCATGTAATTATTTGGTATCTGTAGACTCATGGACATGAACTCCCATGTGGATAGGAACTGTCCTGTTTACTATATTTCTTTTACTTTCTACAGGGTTTGGTTCACAGCAGGTACTTAGTATTTCAGTTCTTTCCATCTTTCACCATGGCTATACATCTGAAGCTAGTGTACTTTGGAAGAGTCTTTTTTCCTAGCTCCTTATTGTTAGGAAGGGAATTGGTCCTTTTCTCCTAATATATTAATCATATTTCATTGACGAAACTATAGAATTACTCAAAGGCAGCCCGGGATACTTTTGTGTAAGTACCTTGTTATTTAGACATTTTCTCTGCATTATTTTTTCTGTGGAAGCTTTTCACTTGCTTTTATGCAAGGTAATTACTTTTGAAGAAAATATAAATTAGCTTACCTGTGTCCCTTTTGAAGTTACTTTAAAATTGATGTTTGTACTTTTTGGCATATTTTCTAATGACTTTAATGTAACTTGAAAGCTTTCAGATTTTCTTTTCGTTTTCTTTACACTTTATGTTATCTAGTGACTTCATCTTTTATACAAGTGCCAAAGGACTTATTGGGACCTGTCTTCTCATAGTCCTTTACACACATGCATCATCATCTACTCTCTTTGAAGTTGTACATCTTTTTTCCTATCTCATACATTTTATTTTGTTTTATAGATCTCCGTTTTTTTTGGAAAATAATGCAATAAAAAGTCAAAATAGCTTTTACTAGCTTTGGCTAAAACAATATTGTCTTTCAGGATGCACCTGTTGTTATAGATCATTTGAAAAAAGGCTTAAACACACAGTTAAACTGTTTTCCATCTGACTTAACAGTATTAAGTCAATAGCCTGTTCCAAGTGGCTTTCTTCATTTGAGAGAGAATCAAATATCCTAGATGTTACTTCCATTACATTTGTTTTTAAACTAATTTTACACATGCAAAACAGAGGCCTATTTAACAAAGTTAGAACCTAAGTCCTAAGACTTCAAGAAACTAGAATATGTTTTGTGTGTGTGTATGTGTATGTATGTATAAGTTTTGATGCTAGTTTAGTGGAAACAGAAATGTTTGGACTCAGCCCTATTGAAATGACTAATGGTTAATGTGCATTGTTTCTTAACTTACTTGTTATCTTTATACTTTTTAAAAATAAATTATTGCAGTTCTGGGAAGAAAGGGTTATATATGGAGGCTTTAGATATCAGAGTTATTGAGTCTCTTATTAGACTCAAGGTGACCTCTGAGGTACTAAACAGATTATGTAACCTCTGTTTGTTATAGATCCTTAGAAGAAACCCTTGCAATTTTTGTGGTGAACTGGACTATATTTAACTCACTTTGGCTCACTTGGAAGAGATCTACTATGGGTATCCTTAGCTCAAATACTACTATTCAGAGCCTAAAGGCTCCTGCTGTGCTTTTTGCCCCTTGGAAATCTGTCGTTTTTATTTACTTCCTCAAGTGTGGAATAAGGAGAACAAATAATAGGCAAAGCTTCAGGATTTTACTTATTTTGAATATATCATTATTCTTGAGAAGGGTTTTATAGGAATGTTTATTAATTTATAAAATGTATAATTTGTTTTCTACTTTTAGGTTTGTGGTTATTTTAATTTAGAGTGTTAAGAAAAATTGGTCATTATTTTATTCTTCAACATATTTTCCTAACCCTGTTTGTTTTCCTTTCTTGTCAATTTAATTTATACTATCACTTTTGGTGATCACCATTCCATCTGTTATATGCCAGTAGCCAATAAAAACAGATGGTGCTTTATTCAGATTGTTTATATGTACATTTTATTTTAAATATTTTATGAGTTTTAATATATGACTGTGTTCAATATATTGTTTTATAATTGGAAAACATATACTTGTTTTTTTTAAGGAATTTTATATTATATAAACTTATGTTGAAAAATTAAAAATATGTTGAAGGATTTTTGTGTAACTGCCACACAGCTGTTGGCATTTATTCCTCGGCATAAATCTGAATTTTAGCTTGACAGAGGTTTTCAAGGTTTGACCTAATTGTCCTAATTAACATTGAATTTGGAATTTTGTTCATGAAGAAACATTTGTCTTTTTGTATAGAAATTACATTGGGAGGCATTCCTTATGTTTCTTGTAACCACATACAGCTTATTTATTAACTGTCATAAAAAAAATCCATTTTAAATTTAGGGAAAACAGTACACAATGAATATGTGAAAGCCATCTTAGTGATATCAAAGATGTTGAGGCACTGTTTTTTAGTTTTAAATTTAGTTCATTTGTCAAATGAATCAGTCCAACCTTGAGAAAATCATCATGCATCTAACTTCATCATAAATTAAAATAACCCCAGCGCTAAAGAATTAATTAAAATTTGTTACAGGTTTTCTAGTCCAAAAGAGTAAAGTTACTGAAACATTTAATTATTTGTTTCAGATGAATAAACTATTAAAGTGATGATAGCTAAAATACTTTATTCCTTTTTAACTTATATACATTGTCTGTAATACCATGCTACTGTCTTTGTGGATATTTTATCACCTTCTGTTTTCAAGAAAATGTACCATAGGCAGATAAAGAGCCAGGTGATCTATGCAGCACAGATTGTTCTTGTTCCTTAGGCGAATAAAATTCTTACAAAATAACACAGAAAAAAAATAGAAACATGTCAAGTTTTGGAGCGAGTTTCAAATTTTCATTCACTCTTAATACCTTAATAATTACAAAAGAAAGCACAATTTGCAATTGAACCCTCAGTCATTTGGAACTTAGAGGTAATACATTTGTGTTAAGTTCTAAAACATATACTTGATAAATAAAATTCTTCCTTTTCCACATGCTATTTTTACCCTGCTGCTTTATTTTTTTGCTTCTAAAATAGTGTCAGCCTCATGTATATCATGAAATGACCACCCAGTTATGAATACTTCTATATATCTAAGATGGGGCAAGCTTTTGGATAATTGAATTTTGTTGGATGAGCCAAACGTTTTTGTTACTCCTTTTTGCATAATTTCTTCCTTCTTTTAATTCTTCTTAACATTTTCGAATTCTTTCAGGGACACCGTGTTTAAGATATCTTGTCTATTGCGATTATAGGCAGTCATGAAGTCTCATACTTACAGTTGCTGCCACGTTATTAAAACTAGGAAGAAAAAAAAAAAAGGAAAGAAAACCCAGAACTGTCAGTATTTTCCTGGTTGGAGGACTTGGTATTTATGAAAAGTTGTGTTTGGATTAAATCCTCTTTTTTTCTTTTCTTTCCTTTTTTTTTTTTTTTCCTTTGGAAATATTACTGGTATGGTAAATGCCAAAGAAGATGCTTGCTGTAATTTACTTTGGTAATGGATCATGTTAGTCACTGTACTGTATAAAATACCAAACTGGGTAGAATATAGTGTCAATTTAAGGTATTGAGGTCTCCTCTTCATTGGGTAAAAGTCTCTACTTGTTTCAGAATAGAAGAATTCTTCCTTTAGGCATCACAGTGTTAGAGTTTATTTAAGTATTCAAGTCAGAATAAGAGATTTGCTTTCTCGTAATAATTTTACTCATCTCTACTTGCATTATACTATTAACCTTGGATTTGGCAGGGAAGAAAAATCACTGAATTCAGAGTTGAGATACCTGGGTTTGCAGTTTACTTCTGTCAGTTACCAGCTGTGTGATAATTAGGTCACTTCATTGGACTGCTTTTTCAGAACTCCAAGATGCTATAATTTCATATTGCTTTTAACACTTCTGTTTTTCTGGCTGGAAATTGTTTAGTCATTTAAAATTACCACAGGAATACATCAATGATTATCATTTGATAATAAATGTACTTAATTGAAAATGACTGTTTTAGATAATTATAAATATATTCACTTTAAAAATAGCACTTTAATAAGACATACATAGAAGAAATTTATAGAGAAATGTAACTGTCATTGTCACTTATTGGCATTATGCTGTATGATACTAATTTCGGTATAGATATTAGAAACTTCGAATTGATGGAATCATACCAGAGGTTTAAAGGTTTAAAGTATTAATAAGAAATGGTAGATTATTGGGGTGCCTGAGTGGCTCAGTCAGTTAAGCATCTGACTCTAGATGTCAGCTCAGGTCATGATCTCAGGGTTGTGAGATTGAGCCCCGCGTCAGGCTCCTTGCTGGGCATGGTGCCTACTTAAGATTAAGATTCTCTCTCTCCCTCTGTCCCTCCTCTCTCCCTCTCTCCTTCTCCCTCCTCCCCCAATAAAGAAATGGTAAATTATTGTATATCTTCAAAAGAATTGAGAACATGAACTTAGAGCATTCACATCTATTTCAAAAATTAATTCAATGATTAGATGATTCAAAAATTAATAGTACTTTGCTACTAGATAAAGTAGTTCAAAAATTAATATATGTACTTCAAAAATTCAATGGTTAGATAATTTAAAAAAACTAGTAGTAGTTGACTTCTGTAAAAAAAAAAACCACCCAACTAGTAATAGTAGTTTATTACTAAATAAAGTAGTAAACTGAATTGCTACTTCATTACCTAAAGATGCGTTGAATGAAGAGAAATATGAAAATGTGTGAGGCCTTTTGAGCATTCTTAGATGTTTATAGAACTGAAATGAGTCATTTCAATATTCCCCCCCTTTTTCTATAAAGTTTTATTTAAGTAACTTCTGCACCCAACATGGGGGCGAACTAATGACCCCAAGATCAAGAGTCACATGCTCTTCCAACTGAGCCAGCCAGATGCCCTGAATATTTTCCCTTTGATATCAGTTATTTGGATCACCTGACTGAAATGCCCTTATGCATAAATTATGCAAATTGAAAAATAGATTACTGGCAAAGGGAACAGTAATTTATCCATTTTGTCGACTCTTTTATCATTTGCATTCTCTAGTGTAATTATTTATGAGTTTTAATCTAACCACTTACTATTTTATTAAAACAAATTTATTGAGCTTTTATGTAATACATACTGTATTAAGATTAATTGGGTATAGGGTGCCTGGGTGGCTCAGTTGGTTAAGCGACTGCCTTTGACTCAGGTCATGATCCTGGAGTCCCGGGATCGAGTCCCACATCAGGCTCCCTGCTCAGCAGGGGGTCTGCTTCTCCCTCTGCCCTCTTCCCTCTCATGCTCTCTGTCTCTCATTCTCTCTCTCTCAAATAAATAAATAAAATCTTTAAAAAAAAAAAAAGATTAATTGGGTATAGAATGATGAATATGGCATGGTTCTTACCAGTTTTATGATGAATTGTGTCGGAGGACAGAAGTTGAAGCATAAAGGACAGGAATGTCACAGAGAGGAAAGATGAATATGTAAAGAGCTAGCCTAAAGGTTTTAGGTAGAACTTGGATAAGTGTTGTCAGTATTAAGGACTCTTCTACACTGATGTTCTCAGACTTTAATGTGTGTATAATTTACTTGCAGATCTTGTTAAAAGGCAGATTCTAATTCATTACGGTGAAGTGAGCATGAGCTTCGATGTTTCCGACAAACTCCCAGGGCATGCCAGTGCTTATGAGCTATGATTGATATTTTGAAGAGCAAGGCTCAGTGTTGTTTTTTAGAAGTAAGAATAGCCATATGTAGGGCCTGCATTTAAAGCCGTTTCCTGGATATAGTCTTACTTATTCCAACTTATTCCATAATGTAATTAGAACATACTGATTAGCAATACAAATGTAAATGAAGACATAGTTTATAAAATTACTTCTTTTTTTTTTTTTTTTAAGATTTTATTTATTTATTTGAGAGAGAGAGAATGAGAGACAGCAAGCACATGAGAGGGGGGAGGGTCAGAGGGAGAAGCAGACTCCCCGCCCAGCAGGGAGCCCGATGCGGGACTCGATCCAGGGACTCCAGGATCATGACCTGAGCCGAAGGCAGTCGCTTAACCAACTGAGCCACCCAGGCGCCCCTAAAATTACTTCTTTTGAATGACTAATTTAGTCAACTGTTGGTTATCTTTGGGCAGATTAAACAGTATGCAATTAGCCATGGTATTAAATAACAAGGGAGTCAATATTATTAAGAGTTGAAATGACAGAAATTTAGGAAAACATCAGGGTACTTGTACTGGACATCAATTCTGTTTAGGATTGTTTGGGAATGTTCCTTGATCTTAGCAGTCAGACAAAAGAATTTGTGGGAATGGTGCCTCCTTTCTCTTTCAGTCTCTAAAGAACTATGGTCTGCACACACGGATTATAAATCTACAGAGGCTATGCAATGTGGGTGGAGATTTTGAACATATTGTATGCAAATACTATTGTATTTTTATTACTTTTAACATTTAGATGTCATCATTTTAATGATAAATGTGTTCTGATATATAGGATGTAAAATTTCGACTAAATAGTGTAAAATAAGTCATTTATACCATGTTTTAGTTAGGTTTTGTTTTTTTGTTTTTTTTCTTCTTTCTTTCTTTTTTTTTTTTAAGTCAGTTCCATGCCCAGCGTGGAACCCGAGTTTTAGTTTTATTTCATTTAGGATTTGGGGACATCTGAGATCTTTTACTCCCACTTTTTGATGGAAGTTAAAAATTGGTTATGTTATACAAACATGTATATACTCTACACACACACACACAGGAGTACTAGAAGTAGTATGAGTCCAGGTTTAGCATTTTGGCTATAGAAGTCATATAAGTTATGAAAGTTTAAATGCTTTGGATAAATCATAATTGTGTGACATGTGTGAAGTGTTGAGAAGTCATTCCAGCTGATTTTGAAGAACTTACTTTTCCTATCGGGCAGTTGTGTAATTTAAAAGTAAAGCGCTTATAAAGTGCATTTAATTTGTCATGTTTTTATCTCTTGTGACATAAATTGTAACATAGTGCACTAGAGCAATACAGTATTAATTAGAAATACTAATTTTCCAAGTGCTTAAGTTTAGCAGTAACATTAAACAGAGAATATTTATTTTTATTATTAATTACACATTAGATATTTTTGTGGAATTTTTTTTTTTCTTAGAGAACCAGAGGACGAAAGCGAAGCTTCATTCCTGAGGAAGAAAAACATGAGGTTGGAATAAGTTAAGCATTTTTTACACAGTCTAAACTTGGAGAAACTTTCTTGTTTAAATTACTTCTTTTTTCCTCATATCCTGATTTTGTTTTATGTTTTGGTTTTTTTCCTTTGTATGGCAGGAAAGAATTCCTAGAGAGAGAAGGCAAAGGCAGTCTGCGTTACAAAAGAAGCCTAAGGCTGAAGATTTGCGAACTGAATGTGCAACTTGCAAGGGAACTGGAGACAATGAAAATCTTGTCAGGTAAATTGCATGCTGAGACTTTGTCTTTAGGGGATTAAGGTTCCATCTTCATCATTTTCTCATCACAGATATAATGGGGGAAAAAAATCACAGTATAGGACCTTTCTTAAAATCTTATTTAGTGGAAATAGTTCAGAAACAGATTTCATCCACTTATTAACCTGCCACACATGGTTATTCTCTGGCTGTAGGTGTAATTAAGAGTGATAATCTGGATTTTGAACACAAGAAACAATTTTCTCTTGACAAGAGCAGTTGGTAATGCTCTGTATGTAGAGGCCACAAAAATAATTTGATCTTTGTGCGAAGATTATTATTTTATTTCATAAAACAATACAGTTACTAACTTGTTACATATTATAAAAGTTGAAGTTTATTAGTAATAATGATAAGAAGGATTCTTTTTTAATGACAAGAGCTTCATTAGCACTTCCTTACCATTTATCAAAACGAATGTGTTAAATGCTTCTCTCATGAAATAAAGAAAGGTGAAAAGATGGCCTAGATAGATTTTGTTTTTTTGTTTTGTTTTCTTCTTTGTTTCTTTGTTTTGCTTTGGTACTTTTTTTTTTTTTTTTATCAGACATAATGCTAATCAGGAATCTCAGCTGATGTTGCACAGTGGCTATTCCTGAGGGTCCAGAGACTGCTAATTTTAGCCTTTGCCTCTTTTGCTGAGATGAAGAAATTATTCAAAGCCCTGGGTGAGATGGAGAATGGGTGAAGTGGGTGAGCAGCAAAAGGAGATCTAATTTAAAAGTAGTATCATTCTTTCAAAGGACAGTGACACATAGTCTTTTAGTATGTTAAGGAAACCATTTCTGATTTCTTTCAAAAATTGTCTTTTGATAAAGCCGTGAAATTAACTGAGGGCACAGAAATTAAATGTTTCAAAAAGAGTGAGTTGTTAAAAGGTATATTAGCACTGTTAAATGATGTTAAATATTTGCTTCCAAAATGATGTCATTTATTTGTCATTAAAAACTAATTTCTATTTGTTTTAATTCATCAAATAAAGGCGTGCAGTTTTAAATTTTATGAGTTTTTTATACTATCATTAAAGAAAATAAGGAGAAAATAAAAATTCCAGTGAAGAAATACAAAGTGCTTCCACAAAGTTAAGAAGGTCTATCATGTTTGGTCAGTGTTCTCTGAAGTAATACATATAGAATGTCATGAGAGCTCTCCTGGAGATGAAACTCATTTAAATTTAGGATAGAGTAGTTCCTGTATCAGAAGATACACATGAATAATTCTGACCACAGTACAATTTTCTTTATGTAAAAAAAAAAAAAAAAAATCCCAACCATAAGCATAACATGATGGAATACATAAAACAATAAAAATAAATAAAAGAAAAAACCCCATAAAACAGTCTTATATAATAAACAAAAATTCAATCTAAAGGAAATCCCCTTGGGGCTGAGGGTTGCATCATGGGACATGATCAATTTGAAACAGTAGTTAAAAACTTAGAGAACTGGTTATTTTCTCTTTAATTATTTGAAACTATGTAAATATCAATCCTCTTACTTATTTTTTCAAGATAGGAAGCTGATTCGTGACAGTTTTGGTGTAGGACCTATACATTTTTACCCGGTTTCTATTTATTTATTTTATTTGCTTGGTCATATATTTCAAAGAACCTTGGACATAAGTTCAATTTTTATTTTAAAACTATAACAAGAGCATCTCCAACACATCATTATTTTGTCATTAAAAAAAAGTAGGTACAATCTTTCTTCGATTCTTGATGAGATTTTTAAAGTAGTATTAGCCTTTCCTATCATTTATTTAATTAATTTCTGTTATAAAATTTCCATTCCTAATTGCATTATTATAACGTGCCAGTGTCTGGGATTTTGTGGAAAGTCTTCCAGAAGGTAAAGATATTTTTGTTACTCTAGAAATGATGAATATACAAAGTCTTCCTTGGTTTTGCCTTAAGAAGACAACATCACAGATTTTCTGCAAAGGTTTTAAAGAGGTAATGAAGAGGGAATTAAATGTTTTATAAATATATATTAATGTTTTTGAGGATAAAATAAGTTGGATATAAAGCAATGCCATAAAATGTTTTATGGTTATAATGTGATTCTTCTGTAAAAAAATACATATTCAGTTTAAGCACTATTGCTCTTGGGTTAAAGAAGAATTTTTTTTTTTATGTAGAATTTCATGTGTTTAAAAAGGCAGTCTCATAAGTTAATATTGGCCATTTCCTCTAACATCTCTTTTATTTTGTAATTGGCACCATTATTGTTTGCAAATCACCCCCCCAAAGTCTACACTTTCATGATTAAGTTGCATTTTAAATACTATGTACACATGCTATTTTTTAACTTTAATTTTAAGACATTTTAAAGTAGACTTTATTTTTCCTAAAGATATATTTCAGTGCTTAGTCAGAGATACATTATACTTATTATGTATGTCTGTTAGGTTCTCTTATAAACTTCTTCGGTGGTAATTTAGTATTTTACTGAATATACTATATTTTCTCAAGTTCCTTTGAACTAATGTGTGTGACCCACTAGAACCTGCTGTTCAGTAGCTTTGATTTTGAAACCACACTTCTCTATGTAATTCAGGCTATATAAAAAAAATCCTTCCTAGTTATTTTCCTGGCTTTTTCAGTTATCTGTATATGTGTATATGTGAATTTACACGTGTAGTTTTTTAATATCATTGGGAAATTGACTTCCTTTAATACGTTAACTGTGATACTGGGTTCCAGCTGTCATTTTTGGTTTGCCTCTAAGTTTTTCTCAGGTCTTCGGCAAGTAATTTAGCATTTCTGTGTCTCAGTTTTTCTCTTTATTGTACATGACCAAAATTACACTCTGTTCCATTAGGGACTTAAATGAGTAACTACTGAGTGATAGATATTTTTCCATGTAAAATAGTAGGGTAGTGGTATTATTTAGTCATACAAAGGATGCATGTATGTGGGCTCCAAAGTAAGGATTCCAATTGGTAAACATGTTTTAGTAATAATACACGCTTATTTTTGCCTTTCAGAGAATGTGCATGCCCTGTTTTTGTTGAATTTGTTGAAACATGTTCTCTAAAATGATTAGACTCAACGATTTCCACTAGACATGGGAAATCTGACAGGAATCAAGGTCCTAAATAGAAAGATGGTTTACAGTATCTTACAAATTTTTAAAAAATAGTCCTTCCATTTTGCATCTGCTTTTGAAATTTAATTAAAAATTATGTGGGAAATCTCCAATTAAAAATGCATATTTCTTAATGCTAAAGGCCAAATTGAAACTCTATTTTGAAGTCTTTTTAGGTATTTATCTCTTTGTGATGGATGTTCTTTGTTTGAGGTAGATATGGCCATGTAGTGATATATTACTGGTTTTTGTTTCCACAGTTCCTGGAACAATTAATACTCAGTAAATGCTTGGTAAATGAATGACTACTTCGTATAAGTAATGACTGATCATTCTTTGCTGAATTAATAAAAAAAAACCTTTTACTGTTATAATTTATTCCTAGAACAAATTGGTCATTAAATACAAGTATTTGATGAAGATGTTTAGAAGGCTTAAGCAACTGAGCCACCCAGGCGCCCTGTTTAGAAGGCTTAATAAAGGAAAATTGCTTTTATGTCACTAAAAAATAGGGGATGAATTTTTTCTGTGTAAAAGGTAAAGAAATAGGAACTACAGATCTTGAGATTAGTTAGTTGATACATCAATGTAACAAACAAATGAAGTGATCTCTCTCCTTGATCATATTTGATTTGCAAAAGATAAATTTTTAGATGTCGCTGTGCCTTTCTTCTAAGTCTTTATCAAGCTATCAGATTAGGAATAAGACCAAACTTTTAGACCTCAAATTTTAGTTTAACTGTGTAAACTCAGTGTGACACATTTTATTACTTAATGGGAGATAGGAGAGAGAAAAAAGTTTTCCTAAACTAAAAAAAAACCCTAGAATCCCATCGGTCTCCTTAAATAGTATCTTTAATTTTATTTTGTATTGTGTCCTTTACTCAGAAGCATTGAGTGTAGGAAATGATCTATGAAGCTATTTTACTTTTATAGCTAAGTCCACACTATTAAATGCTTACTGTATTCTCCTCCTTATTTGAGTATATGGCAAATTATATAGATACTGAATCACTTTGGTTATAAGATTAGGATGTCTGTTTGTTCTCTTAACAATATTATTGGCACTTTTATTTATTTCACATTTTAAACATCTGGCTTCCGAGTGCTTCCCTCTTAACTAAATTTGATTGTATCATAAGCTGTTAGGACCACCAGCAAAAATTCATATTTATCAGATTTTTATTTCAGATATTAGTCTCTTTGATTACTCAGGTTTTTTTTTTTTTTTTTTTAATTACCCATTTTGTTCCAACGTGTGGAGGCTTATTAGATTACCTGTGTCATAGTTGAACGGTTGTTTTCTTGCAGAGATTTTATTAGACTAGATAGTAAAGCTAAGATTAGTTATAACTTGTTACTATACTCATAGAACATCAGATCACTAAAAATGGATTGTTTTAAATTTCTTTAAAAAGTGAGGGGCGCCCCAGTGGTTGATCATCTGACTCTTGGTTTTGGCTTAGGTCCTGATCTCATGGTTTGTGGGATTGAGCCCTGTGTCATGTCTGGCTCCATGCTCAGCATAGAGTCCGCTTGAGTTTCTCTCTCCCTCTCCTTCTGCTCCTTGCCCCCAATCCCCCACATGTGCACTCTCTCTAAAATAAATAAATCTTTAAAAAAAATTTTTTTTAAATGAAACCTAGCGTTATTTTTTTTAAAGCAGTTAAAATTGCAATTGGTATCTTTTTTACAACAAATAGAATGAGTTATTTTGATTACACACATGTTAATTTACTGTTTCTTGTGCAGTTTATCACATAATAATCATTCTTGATAAAATTCGTATACTCATATAGGAATATCATGATTGTAAGTGATGGTGTTTGTATTATTTGGATAATTATAAATTAAAACCTGGAAACAACTACAAGTTTTAAAATTATTTATGTCTTCTGATAACTTTCAATGTATGAAAAACAGACATTCCCTGTACAAAGACATTTCTGGACAAACTTCTGTTTTTATTCTTTGTCTCTACCAGCAATTTCAAGGATAGGTTTTAGGTTTTTGTTTTATTTTGTTTTGTCTTGTATTCCTGAGTCAGTGGGTAGTTAGTACTATAAAATTACTTTATTCTAAAGGACTACTTCCAAAGCTTGAATTTTAATTATTTCTTTCAGATATGTGTGGTAAAATGTATCCTCATGTCACGCTTATAGCTTTGTGATATATCTTTCTTCAAGTTTGGCTGCTACTCTTTCTGGTACATGTTTAACTTGGCTTTTCTCTCTTGAAAGTATAACCATCTTGAAGGCCATAGTCTGTTTCACGTAACCTCGTACAGCTTTACATTCTCGCTCCAAGTTACTGAACCCTCACCCCCCTCCCCTGCCAATCATGGTGGTTAGTGGCTTACACACTTTGTAGGAAGTTGCATTAAGGAATCATTGCCAAGATATTAAATCTTACTAGTTTTTATGTTAGATTTAATATAAAAAACAAAGTAGAGCAACCTATCAAGATTTCTCAGAAGACGTATGGACTTCCTGTAACTCATAGCCTGAAGAAATATGCTGCTTAACTCCTTTAATAGGGTTCACATCAAAAGGGAAGAAATGTCTGGGATTCTAAATCCAAACTGATGAAGCCTTAGGAATTATTTGAAAATGTAAACAAAGGAACATAATTATGACCTCTTTGAAATTTTATCTGCTTAGATTTTTAACTGTCCTTTTAAATTTTTATATATAATTTTAGTAACAATTATAGAAACAGTTGCTTTTCATGGAAATTCTGGTATGATTAGTGAATAATAACATCATCTAATACTTAAGCAAAATTAAAATTCAGTAAAATTAAGAACACCTATTTCTGCTGTATTCTGGGGTGTTTAACATAATTAATTATGTCCCTGTTTTGAGAATAAATTTCCATTTTGTTTAACACACAGTTGATTTTTAACCTTTTGATGTCTTTAAAAAAGATACTACTTTATGAGGTCATCTTTAGTTTTGAAAGCTTAATTTATTCTTGAAAACTTGGTTTAATTGTATTAACTTTTAAAAAGCTACTTAATTGGATAAGCTTAACACTAGGCATAAAACTAAGAATGACAATATTTAATTTAATATATGAATAATGCTGGAATGTATAAAGAAATCAGTCTGATTTACAAAGATGTTTTTCTTTCCCTTGTTATTAAAGATAAGTAGGAAAAAAAGTTTTAAAATACATTATCCTTGTCTTAAAAGTAGATGGTTTTGATGAAATACAATGTTAGTTATTTGGATGCAGATAACAGAAAATTAAAAGTAAAAAAATGGCTATCTCTAAATAGAAACTCAATCATACATGTTTTGTTTCAGTGTTTTAAAATCTAGACTATGTCAACTACATAGACAAACAACAATTCAGTGTCCCTAAAATTGTAAATTCTAACATAATAATGAAATGATGAAACAAGCTTAAACAGTTTCATGGAAATACTGTTTCCATTTATTAAAATTTATTTAAAAATATCATGCCCAGTAGTTCTCTGTTTGCTTCAGTTTAGAATATACAGGAAGTAGTTTCAGAATTGCCAACCCAAACAACTACAAAAATTAAATCTGCTAAGTTCACTAGTGTTGTTTATGTGTGTTTGGAGGGTGGTAATAACTTACATACAATGAAATGCATAAATGTTAGGTGAATAAATTGATAGTTTTCCAGAAAAGTATGCACTCATGAAACTCCCATTTCTAATAAGATCCGGGACATTTTCATCAATTCCAAGAAGCTGTGCCCTTCCGCAATCAGTCTTCTCAAAGGCACTCATTTTGCTATTCTTTTCAACCTTATGTTAGTTTTGCCTCTTGTAGAATTTCATGTAAATGATATGTTTAGTTTTTATTTGATATCAGCTGTTTTAATGGGTATGTGAGGGTATCCCACTGTGATTTTAATTTACATTACTCTGTTATATATATATATATATTATATCATATACAGGGATGTTGAGTACATTTTCATGCACTCTCTGGCTATTTGCATGTCTTTGAGAACTAATTCTTTTGCCCATTTTTTTTTTTTTTAAAGATTGGGTTATATGTTTAGTATTGAGTTGTAGGAGTTTTTAATATATTTTGGATGTAAGTCCTTTTATAAATAAATGTTTTTAAACATATTCTCCTTATTCATGGCTTGCCTATTCATGTCTTTAATGGTATCGTTTAAAGAGCAGAAGCTACTAATTTTGCTGAAGTCCAATTAAGCACCTTTTTCTTTTATGATTATTGCTTTTGTTTCCTATCTAAGAATCCTTTGCCTAGGTCCAGGTTACAAAGATTGTCACCTTCATTTTCTTCTAGAAGCTTTATAACTTTAACTTTCATATTGAGATATGTGATCCATTTGAAATTACTTTTTGTTTGTGATCTCAGGTAGAGTTAAGGAAGATTTATTTATTAACTCACGTGGGTTTCCAGTTTTCCAGCACCATCTATTGAGAATGCTTGGCTTTCTACATTAAGTTGTTTTGGTGTCCCTGTTAAAAATCAGTTGGCCCATGAGAGATGATGGACTCTGAAAAACAAACTGAGGGTTCTAGAGGGGAGCGGGGTGGGAGGATGGGTTAGCCTGGTGATGGGTATTAAAGAGGGCGCGTTCTGCATGGAGCACTGGGTGTTACGCACAAACAGTGAATCATGGATCACTACATCAAAAACTAATGATGTAATGTATGGTGATTAACATAACAATGAAATTTTTTTAAAAAATCAGTTGGCTTTTTAAATGTGGGCCCTTTTTGGGCGCTTCGGTGGCTCAGTCGATAAGCATCTGCCATCAGCTCAAGTCATGATCTCTGGGTCCTGGGATGGAGCCCCACATCAGGCTTCCTGCTCAGCAGGGAGTCTGCTTCTCTCTCCCTCTCCCTCTGCCCCTCCCCACTGCTCGTTCTCTCTCTCTCAAATAAATAAAATCTTAAAAAAAAAATAAATGTGGGTCCTTTTAAAACTGTATTCTGTTTCATTAAGCTATGTATTTATTCCTGTGCCAGTACCAATTGCCTTGATTACTGAAGCCTTATAGTGCATTTTTTTGTGCTTGTACTTCTTTTGCATTTAATACATATGTCAGAAACACTTGTCCATTTTCATTAAAAAAAAAAAAAAGAAAGAAACCTGTATATAATACCATAAAAGGCACAGGCAGCAACAACAACCACAAAAATAGATAAGTTGGATTTTATTCAAAATTAAACTTTTGTGTATCAAAGGACAGTATCAACAGTGAAAAGGCAGCCCCCAAAATAGGAGAAAATATTTGCAAATCATATATCTGATAAGGAATTAATAATTGGGAATGCATAAAGAACTGCAACTCATCAACAAAACAAAAAACATGATTAAAAATTAGCAAAGGACTGGAATAGACATTTCTCCAACAAAGATATACAGCAACCAACAAACACATGAAAAGTTCATCAACATCACTCATTAGAGAAATTCAAATGATAACCACAAGATACCACTTCAAACCATTAGAATGGCTATTTAAAAACTAACAAATTAGCAAGTGCTGGTGATGATTTGATGAGATTGGGTCCCTTGTGCACTGTTGATGACATGCACTATAAGGAAAACAGTATAGCAATTCCTCAAAATATTAAAAACAGAATTGCCATATGATCTAGCAGTTCCAGTTCTAGGTATATGTCCAAAAGAATTGAAGGCAGGGACTTAAGACACTGTACATCCGTATTCATAGCAGCATTAGAGGCAATAGCCAAAAGGTGGAAGCAACCCAAGTATCCATTTATGGATGAATGGATTAAAAAAATAGGGAATATACATACAATGGAATATTATTCAGCCTTAAAAAGTAAGGAAGTTCTGACCCATGATGAAATGTGGATGAACCTTGAAGACCTTATGCTGTTTAAAGGGTACAGTTTCAGTTGGGGAAAATGAAAAGTGGAGATGGATGATGATGATGGTTGCACAGCAGTATAAATGTACTTAATACCATGGCGCCCGGGTGGCTTAGTCAAGTGTCCAACTCGAGTTTGGCTCATGTCATGATCTCAGGGTTGTGAGATGAGCATGGGGCTCTACTCTGGGCATGGAGCCTGCTTAAGATTCTCTCCCTCTCCCTCTGCCCCTCCTTTTCCCCCCACCTCTCAAAAAATATATAAATCTACTCAATGCCTTAGAACTGTGCACTTAAAAATGGTTAAAGGGATAATGTTATGTATATTTAACTACAGTTTTTTTAAGGACCAAAACAGCTTACTGGGATTATGATTAGCTTTTTGTTGAAAACGTGGATGAATTTGGAGGAGCATTAAAATCTTAAACAGTATTCTCTCTCTCTTTTTTTTAACGTATTTATTTGAGAGAGGGAGAGAGAGTGAGAACACACAAGCTGGAGGAGGGGCAAGGGGAGAGGGAGAAGCTGACTCCCCGCTGAGTGCAGAGCTTGATATGGGGGCTGGATCCTGACTGAGCCATCTAGGTGCCCCACTTTTTTTTTAATTTATTTTTTTTACTGAAGTATAATTAACGTATAGTGTTTTTATATTAGTTTCAGGTGTGCAATTTAATGATTTAACAATTTTATAAATTACTCAGTGTTCATCATGGTAAGTGTACTGTTAATCCTTTATATCTATTCCACTTATCCCCCCACCCACTCCCCCTCTGGCAACCACCATTTTGTTCTCTATATTTAAGAGTCTGCTTTTTTGTTTTTTCTTTCTCTGTCTTATCATCTGTATTTGTTTAAATTCCAAGTATGAGTGAAATCATATGGTATTTGTCTTTCTCTGACTTATTTCACTTAGCACAATACCCATGGTAGGTCCATGGATGGTAGGTCCATCCATATTATTGAAAATGGCAAGATCTCATTCCTTTTTATGGCTGAGTAATATTCATATTCATTCATTTATATTCATGCACACACACACACACACACACTATACCCATTTATCTGTTGATAGATATTTATTTACTTGGCTTGCTTCCATATCTTGTCTATTGTTAATAATGCTGTAGTACACGTAGGGGTGCATATATCTTATCAAATTAGTGTTTTTGTTTTATCTGGGTGAGTACCCAGCAGTGGAATTACTGGATCATAAGGTAATTCGGTTTTTAATTTTTTGTGGAACTTCCGTACTGTTTTCAGCAGTGTCTGCACCAATTTGCATTCCCACCAACAGTGCATGAGGGTTCCTTTTTCTCCAGAAGTGCTTGCCAGCACTTACTATTTCTTATCTTTTTTATTTTAGCTGTTTTGACTGGTGTGAAGTGATATTTCATTGTTTTGATTTGCATTTCCCTGATGGTGTGTGATGTTGAGCATCTTTTCATGTGTCTGTTGGCCGTTAGTATGTCTTCTTTGGAAAAATGGTCCTCTTCCCATTTTTTAATGAGATTATTTGGTTCTTTGGTGTTAAGTTGTATAAGTTCTTTATATATTTTAGATATTAACCCCTTATCAGATATATCATTTGCAAATATTTTCTCCTATCATGTAGTTTGTCTTACGCTTTTGTTGATGGTTTCCCTCACTGTATAAAAGCTTTTTATTTTGGTGTAGTCTCAATGGTTTAATTTTGCTTTTGTTTCTCTTGCTTGAGGAGACATATCTAGAAAAACGTTGCTAAGGCTGATGTAAAAGAAATTACTGCCTATGTTTTCTTCTAGGAGATTCATGGTTTTAGGTGTCCCATTTGGGTCTTTAATCCACTTTGAGTTTATTTTTGTGCATAGTGTAAGGAAATGGTCCATTGTTTTTGGTTTTTTTTGGTTTTGGTTTTCTTGCATGTAGTTGTCGCATTTTCCCAGCACCATTTGTTGAAAGGCTATCTTTTCTCCATTGTATATCATGACCTCTTTTTGCAGTTTAATTGACCATTTATGCTTGGGTTTATATCTAGACTCTCTATGTTGTTCCATTGATCTATGTATCCACTTTTGTGCCAGTACCGTACAGTTTTGATTACTACACCTTTGTAATATAACTTGTACTCTGGAATTGTGATACTCAAGCTTTGTTTTTCCTTCTCAGGATTGCTTTGGCTCTTTGGGGTCTTTCGTGGTTCCATACAAATTTTAGGAATTGTTTGTTCTAGTTCTGTGAAAAATGTTGGTATTTTGATAGTGATTGCATTAAATCTGTAGATTGCTTATGGACATTTTTAACAGTATTGGTTCTTCTAATCCATGGGCATGAGATATCTTTTCATTTGTGTTGTCTTCAGTTTCTTTCATCAGTGTTTCATAGTTTTCAGAGTACACCTCCTTGGTTAAGTTTATTCTTCTGTATTTTATTATTTTTGGTCAATTGTAAATGGGATTGTTTTCTTAATTTCTCTTTCTGTTCATTATTAGTGTAAAGAAATGCAACTGATAATTATTATTGTAAAGAAATGCAACTGATATATTAATTTTGTATCCTGTGACTTCACTGAAATCATATATGAGTTCTAGTAGTTTTTTGGTGGAGTCTTTAGGGTTTTCTATATATAGGATCTTCTGCAAATAGTGAAAGTTTTACTTCTTTACCAATTTGGATGCCTTTTATTTCTTTTACTTGTTTGATTGCTGTGGCTAGGACTTCCAGTACTGTGTTGAAGAAGTGGCAAGAGTGGACATTCTTGTTCCTGCACGTAGAGGAAAAGCTCACTTTTTCATCATTGATTATGATGTTAGCGGGTTTTTCATATTATGGCCTTTATTATGCTGAGGTATGTTCCCTCTAAGCCTACTTTGTTGAGAACTTTTATCAAGAATGGATGTACCTTCTGAAATGCCTTTTCTGCATCTGTTGAGATGATCATGTGGTTTTTATCCTTTCTCTTGTTAATGTGATGTTATCACATTGATTTGTGAAAATTGAACCACCCTTTTATCCCTGAGATAAATCCCACTTTATCCTGGTGATTGATTTTTTTCATGTACTGTTAGATTCAGTTTGGTAATATTTTGTTGAGGATTTTTATATCTTTGTTTATCAGAGATATTGACCTGTAGTTTTCTTTTTTTGTTTTTGTCTTTATCTGGTTTTGGTATTAAGGTATTGCTGGCCTCATAGAATGCATTTGGAAGCTTTCGTTCCTCTTCTATTTTTTTGGAATAGTTTGAGAAGAATAGGTATTACCTCTTCTTTTAATGTTTGCTAGAATTCACCTGTGAAGCCATCTGGTCCTGGACTTTTGCTTGCTGGAAGTTTTTTTTATTACCTATTCAGTTTCATTGCTAGAAATCAGTCTGTTCAAATTTTCTATTTCTTCCTGATTCAGTTTTGGAATTTATCCATTTTTTTAGGTTATTGAATTTGTAGGCATATATTTTATAATATTCCCTTATAATCCCCTGTATTTCTGTGGTGTTGGTTGTTACTTTTCTTTCATTTCTGATTTTATTTATTTGAGTCTTCCCTCTTGGTCTTTTTTTTTTTTTTTTTAAATGAGTCTGGCTAAAGATTTACAATTTTGTTATCTTTTCAAAGAACCAGCTTCTGGTTTCATTGATCTGTTAAAACTTTTTTTTTTTTTTTTTTAGTCTCTTTTTCTTTTTTTTCTGCTTTTATTTTTTTTTTTTTTTTCCTTTTATTGTTTTGGTGTTTTTTTTTTTTTTTTTTTCCCCCCCCCCCCCCCCCCCCCCCCCCCCGCACCTTGATATCTGATCATCCTAGATACCTGATCAGGTTCCTCATCCTCCACCTTCCCCAAGGGGATGTCTCATCACCTGGGCTAGCTTCAGCAACAATCCTGTTTGGTTGGTTTAGCTAGAATCTCCCCTTATCTTTGATGTTGCCTCTTAGTGATTTTTCATCCACTGACTCCCACCCTTTTCCTGGGCCATAAATTCCCACTTGCCCATGCTGTACTTAGAGTTGAGCTGCATCTTTCTCTTCCATTGTAAAATCCCATTGCAGTGGTCCCAATATCTACTGGTCCTAAATGAACTATACCATTTTTAACAAGTGTGATTGAATTTTTTTTTTAACAAAGGAACTTCTAATTAAAGATATACTAAAATGAGTCTTGAAATGTGAAGAAATTATTCCATTTTAGTTATTCTTCAACTTGATATTTTTTTTAACATTGGGTATTTTAAAAAGAAGCCTGCTAGATTTATGTGAAGAGCCTAAATTTTATTAAATTTCAGTATTTTTCTACATTTTGGGGGACAGTATTATGTAACAAATGATTAGTTTGAGGATTTGTAGCCATTCAGCTGGGTTTGACGCCTGTTTCTGTTATTATTAACTCTGCCCTTATCTTTCCTGTGGCTTAGTTTCCTTATTTGTAAAATAGCAATAATCACCAATACCTACCCCTTAGGTTGTTGGAGGATTAAATGAGATAAATGCAAGTATAGGGGTTGGCTCAGTTGTTAGGGAATTGTAAATGCTCTCTTTATGCAAACAATAACAACAACTGTAATAAAACACTTAAATAATATGTACCAGGCACCATATATATGTAATCACTTAATCCTTATCCTGTGAGCTAAAGAGTATTATTATCTCCATTGAATTGAGGAAACTAAGCCGTGGAGAACCTGAGTAAGTTCCCCAAACTTGAATAGCTTTGGAAACTAGT
Source organism: Mirounga leonina (assembly GCF_011800145.1). NCBI lineage: Eukaryota > Metazoa > Chordata > Mammalia > Carnivora > Phocidae > Mirounga > Mirounga leonina. The sequence continues at coordinate 28,290,625 of NW_023270451.1, forward strand.
GGAGCTGATACTCAGATTCAGGCAGTTTGGCTCTAGAGTCTGTGCTGCCTATATAGTCTCAGTATAATTTACATTTCAGCTCCCTGGTTGGATAAAATGTGCCTTTGATAAATGTGTTTGTTGCAGGCTAAATGGTAACAGCCCTTTCAAGATGATCTGATGTTGTGTTTATTTTATAGTTTTCATGATATTCTCTGAGACTTCAGTGCTATAATCTTTATTCTCCTACCATACTATTTACTAAATGCTTTTGAAGTCCCTCTCTTTTTTTTTTTTTTAAGTTTTTTTTATTATTTATTTATTTGAGACAGAGAGAATGAGCGACAGAGAGCATGAGAGGGAGGAGGGTCAGAGGGAGAAGCAGACTCCCTGCCGAGCAGGGAGCCCGATGCGGGCGGGACTCGATCCCGGGACTCCAGGATCATGACCTGAGCCGAAGGCAGTCGCTTAACCAACTGAGCCACCCAGGTGCCCGAAGTCCCTCTCTCTTAAGAACAACATACATCATTGTCCTAATTGTAGATTAAAGAAATTTCTGAATGTGCCAGCACAATGATGTGAAATTTTAGAGAGGTGTATTTGTATTAACCACTAGTTGTGCAAAAAAAAAAAGAAAGAAAGAAAAACATCACAAGCGTAGTATATTTGCATTTTGTGAATTACATTTGTAGAACAGATATATGTCACCTGTAGTCAGCCTCCTGATTGTGATCTGAGGGTTGTTTGTTTGGAGAGGAGGGGGGTCATGTAAATGAGTGGAACAATGCAAGATAATAGAGATTTCAGTCCTTTGAAATTTAGTAAGCTTAGCAAATAAGACATAATTTTAGAATCTTCATGAAATGTTAATTTGTTCATTAATTGAGAATTTGATTCTTATATCAGCATATTTCATGAAACTTAAATCTCAGAGGCGCCTGGGTGGCTTAGTTGTTAAGCATCTGCCTTTGGCTCTGGTCATGATCACAGGGTCCTGGGATCAAACCCTGCATCGGGCTCCCTGCTCAGCGGGAAGCCTGCTTCTCCCTCTCCCTCTGTAGCTCTCCCTGCTTGTGCTCTTGTCTCTCTCTCTGTTAAATAAATAAATAAAATCTTAAAATAAATAAATAAATAAATAAAATTTAAAAAATAAAAATTAAAAAAAAGAAATACATAAGCTCAGAATTATATAACCCTAGAGAACTCTTGCTCAGGTATTAAAATTGTGTGTGTGTGTGTGTGTATGCCATGCATGTGTTATTTTAGTTAACACCGTGGTATCTGAACAGAAATGATTTTACAACTCTGTTTTATGATTAAGGATAGAGAAGAGAAGCTATGAAACTTCATTTTCCCTCATCTTGTTCACACATTCTCTAGATACAGTATGCATCATTAGTGTAACTTTAGTATTCCAATTAATATTGTTGACATATATGGAAACACTGTTAATAAGGAAAATGAGGATGATAATTTTTCTGTTTATTAAAGGAAGAAATCTTTTTTTTTTTTTTTTTTCTTTTTGCAGTGGTAGTGCATTTAATATTTAATTTAATAGGCTTGAAAACTTAAGTAACCAGCCAGGAAGAATGGTAGGGAAGGCACAGAGCTAAAATTGAGAAGTTGGAATTTTAGGTAAGACTTTGCCAGCAAGAGGCTGTGTCACCATGAGGAATGAAGATAACTTCTTTGGGAACTAGTTATTCATAAAACGAGTGGCATATTAAATCAATTTGAAAATCCCCTTTAATTTTCATTCTCTGATTTTATAATAGTGTAGCAATGAAGAAGACACTCAGAAATATTTAGGTGTATGGAATTCTGAAAAATTTACAGCATAAAACTTTCACCAACAGTACTGTTTTTAATTGTATCATTAGCCCATAATATTTTCTTAATTTTAGATTGGGTTATACATTTTATAGATCGTAGCCTACCAAAATATGTGAGTTAATAATAAGGTAGCCACCTTACATTTTTTCCTAATTGAGATGTAGGTTTGTGAGAAATGGTTTATGGTAGAAAATGTTTTTTTTAATCTGAAACATATTTTGTTAATACTCTAAAACAAAAGATAGGTTGAGCTTTTAAATAGGCTGAAGTATATTTGTACATAAAAATGACATTATCTAAGTAAGTACTTATAGCAGGTTTCATATTTACTCTTCCTTTATATCTCCTAATTGTTTTACATATATGATACATAGTTTCTTTTCATTTTAATTAAGATTTTTTCAAGTTCTTAATTCATTTTAATCCTTTTTGTGAAACAGTTTCAAGGAGCAACTATACTTATCTTCAACTGGAATGATTTAAGATTATCAATTTCTGAATTAACTCTTCCCACTATAGTGCACTTAATAGGATTTAAAGCTAAATATGTATACCTTAATAAAGCAAACTCCCATTTGGAGTTTCCTCTAATTCTGGTCTCCCTATCTAGGCTGCCTCAGGTATAATTAAGAAAATACACAATCAAGAATGACATTATGAGATGACTTGGTAGCTGACTTTCACCATTGCACATAAACAGCACAGTTATTCTAAATCTGTGTATCACTTTCAGCCAGATAAACACTAAAATCACTGCAGTGTGCTTTCCTGAAAATGCCATAATCCTTCAAATGCCACATTAAACCGAGAGAGAAAACCATCAGTATTGCCTGCACAGTTATGTAGAAGGATGAGCCATGAACCAAGTGAAAAGATGTTCTGGAAGAACAGTAACCTTTCCCTTGATGTGTGCATTTCCCATTACATTTTTGACACAAAATGTTGCAAAATGATTTAATGGTGGCATTTTGTTTTGCTGACTCCTTTTTTTCATTAAAAAAGAAACCAAAGCTGGGATAGAAATGTAGGGGAAGGGTGACCAAGCCCTGAATTCTATTATAGAAGTCTCTTTTCAAAATAAATTAAAAAAAAAATATTTTAGGAGCATCGCTTTTCCCCCTTTACATTGTCTATAAACTGTGATATACAAATCATTTAGTTCTGTTATATCTGCAAAAGGATGGCTTGTTTATTCTTTAAAGTTAATCTCTCCATTGTGCACTTCCTATTCTTTTTTCATCTTAGTAACACTTGATCCTAAATGGCCTGTCAATAAATCAGGAAATCTTTGTTTAGGAAATGCATTATGTCTCATTTATACATGTAACCCAGAAAGTGTTCTTTTTATTATCACTTTGCATGTATATTACTCAAGCTGCTTATACAAGGAAACAAAGTATGAATAGATTCAGTGGTCTAAAACATCAGTGCCTGCCTGGAGCCTGGGTGGTTCAGTTGGTTAAGCATCTGACTCTTGGTTTCTGCTGGGGTCATGAACTCAGGGTCAGTCTAGTCCAGCTCCACCTTGGCTCTGCACTAGTGTGGAGTCGGCTTGAGATTCTCTCTCCCTCCCCTTCTGCCCCTCACCCCAGCTCACACTCTCACTGTAAAATAAAAAATAATAAAAAATAAAAGATCAATGTTTTTTAACTTTGAGAGGATACATTTCTAGTGGGACTTAAGTTATAAAGTTGTCCCACATAAAATTAGTACAAAGCTTATTTGCATCTATGAAAACATGACAAGAAAGAGAAAGTAACTTCCAATTTTAGTATATGTGCTGCCGAAGCAAGCACAAGAAAGAGAAAGTAACTTACCAAAATACAGTTTGTAAGACTTTTGCGGCATTGGATTTTCAGTTTTAGTGTTGATATGGAGTGCTTGGATATGGGCCCAGTCACACAGTTATTTAAAAAACAAAAATAAAAAACTTGAGAATTTATTTGGTACATGCACATTTCTTAGTAGCTCATGTTTTTTAAAAATGCATCAAATAGTGTTTAAACATTACTTCAATTCTCACTACTCCCAGGATTATAGGAATATTCATAAAAGGTGCAGTATCAATTAAAAGAATGTAAATTTAATATGAACTTCCTCAGTCCGTATGCTGTCTGTTGTTCCCTTTTATCCAACTGAGTAACTCAGTAGGAGACTTCATTGCTGTCTTTGAGCTCTGTACGTGTAGATTAGATTTAGTTTCCTTTAAAAAAAAAAAAAAAAGATTTTATTTATTAGAATGAGAGAGAGAAAGAGAGAGCACAAGAGGTGGGGGTGGGAGAGGGAGAAGCAGACTCCCCGCCGAGCAGGGAGCCCGACTCAGGACTCGATCCCAGGACTCCAGGATCATGACCTGAGCCGAAGGCAGTCGCTCAACCAACTGAGCCACCCAGGCGCCCTAGATTTAGTTTCCTAACAAACATTAACTCTGCTGTTTTTTCTTCCAAATGTCTTAAAACAGTAGAGTTTACATTGAGTTCAACAATTCTTTATCTTAATTTTATCTTATTTAATTTTTTGCTAACAGCAGTTAATCTAGATCAAAAGAACTAATCAGGACAATATGCCATATGTATATATATCCCCATGCTTTTAACGAAAAGTGACTGAAGGGCTTTGTTAGTGATATAATTCAAGCATGTCCTACTGAACAAGTACCTTTCTTTTCCTCCCTCCCTTTTCCCCTTTCCTCCTTCTCTCCCTCTCTCTCTCTCTTCCTCTCTCCCCCTCTCCTCTTCACCCCCTTAAAACTGTCATGATCAGAAAGCCACAGAAATTTGTTATAGAGAAAGAATCTGTTTTCTCAAGAATTTTACATAATGGGAACTCTTAGTATAGGATTACCCAGTGAGATGATTGTCAAAAATGAGTGGTATCCAGTAAAAGCAATGGGGCTATACAAGATTGGGTAGGTTTAAGCAAGTAGGGAAGAAAGGAGCAAGGCATTGCATAGAGAAGAGAGGCTCTGTGACCATAGCCAGAAGATGGGAAGTTCTTTTATGGCAGTAGGTAGATTCAAGCAGAGATCTACGAGAATTATATGACCTGGAGAATTATTTGACCTGAAACAGCACAATGTGTGGTGGTTTTCTTGGATTCTAACGTTACATAAGTAAGATATACAAGGACGTTTTATATGACACTATTTTCAAACTATTACTGTTTGCTAAAAATTTAATTAAAATAATTATAAAACTACAAAATGTTCACGAAGAAAATGAATACACACACACGTATATATAACATATATATTTTGGGAAAAATAAAACCAATAGTAAAACAAATGGTTTGGAATATACAGATAGCTTTTTAAGAGTTATTAATGGCATACTGGATTAGAACACATTTATTAACTTATTAGATTGATTTTTTTAAGTACCAAAGCAATATATGTTGTTTGTAACCATGTAAATAACAAATCTATAGAGGAATGTTATTTTCTCCTTACTTAACTCTAAACCCCACTCCTTTGATGGAACATATTAAGTTTCATGTATAATCATCCATACTTCTTTCTTCTAAGTACAAATAATATTCAGGGCCCATTGGCTGACATCCTCCCCCACCCTGCAACCTTTCTCTCCCTTTTAAAGTTATAGTAGGCTTTACTCTGACACCTGCTTTTTTTTTTTTTTTAACTTGAGAACACATAAAGGACTTTTTTCAATAAAAATAGAACTAAACCAGTTTTTAAATAGCTACAAATTTATAAGTGGATGTGCCATGATTTATTGTGATATTTCTCTATTGATAGAATTTTTTTCTGTTTGATTTCTGTTTGAAGTGAGTTTGCTTGACCAAAGAATATATTTATTATACATACATATACATACATGTAGTGTGTGTGCGCTTAACATTTTAATAGATAGTTATTTCATTACTCATTAGACACGAATGTGTGAGAATATCATCACATAGATTTTTAACAATCCACTGGATAGAAATTGGCATTTGATTGTATATTGTGACTACCTATGAGACTGAGAATTGATTACATATTGATTAGCCATTAGCCATCTGGGTTTTCTCATCCATGTGTTGTCTTTCCATTTCCTGTGCCTCTTTATCTATTAGGTATTTTCCTTTTTTAAAATGAGTTTATCACATGTCTTTGTATAAGTTGCAAATACTTTCTTTCAGGTTTTTTTTTTTTTTTTGTATGTATGTGCTTTGTTTGCTAATGGTACTTTTTGCCAAATCAGAATTTTAATTCTTTATGTTGTAATATTTATGTCTCAAAAAAACTAATCTGACATGTTAGCATGAAATGGCCAGCTAATATATCATACATTACTTAGCAGGCACCACTTATTATTTGTCTTTGCCTTGTAGATCCCCTGGGTGAAGTTTTGCTTCAAATATTTTTAAAGATCTGCTGAAATACTGTGCTACTTAAGAATAATTTTTACTTTACGTTTTGGTGTTAGCCTAATATAAAAATGTTCTTTTGATTTAAAAACATAATTTGTTAGCTTTCATTTGTTAGCTTTCAGACTCTATTCTAAATTAAAATAAATTTAATTTCATTTACTAAATTTTATTTATGAAAATTAAATTTTAAAGCATGTTGAAGCTACTCGTTAATGTTTTAACCTTTTGTATAGTGTTTGGTATCTTAAGTTGAATATATGTTTAGTAATTGATTCCTAAGGCAAAAATTATTTGTGTTGAAGAAGTCACGGGTGAACTTCAAATGCTAAATTTAATGGCCTTTTTATTTTTTAGGTACTCGTTGCATTTGGTCTCATTTCAGCATATAACATTAGTGACCAACCTTACTTCTTAAAACTTTTGGTTTTTATATGCAGTGTTTTTTTCTAGTTCTCAGTAGCAATATAGTGGTTAAAATGCTTGAATTTTGGAACCAAGTAATTTGAGTTCAAATCTTCCCCCAACACTATGAGTTGTGACTTTGATTTGGTTTTATAATTTCTGTGCTTTAGTTTCTTCATTTGTAAACTGTGAATAACAACTATTTCTCTCTCATAGAATTGCTATGAGGATTAAATGAATGAAAACATATAGTGATTATATACCTTCATTAGCTCTCTCCTAATCTGTTGCAGTAATAAGCACCTTCATTAGTTTGAATGTCTGTAGACTTTACCAGTTGTCTGAATGAATTTGTTCATGTACTTGAATTTGTCCAGCAACTTCCTGTTTCTTGCAAGGTAAATCAAGTTTATATCATGGCTTATAAGGTCCTCCAAACCTGACCTTAGTTTAATTTTTATCTTCATTTCTTGTTATTTACAGCTCCAGGTCACATCTGTTCAAACCATTACAGGCTATTTCTCCTTATTAAAACTTTCCTGTTACTTTCATGCAATCTTCCTTTTACTTTATGTTGTATCCTCTTACCTAATAGGACCTCCCCTTTTTCTCTGGAATGAGGGTTTCTCACTTGCTTATATTTAGTCTATATGTCTTGGTCAATCCATGATTCCTAGTGTGTAAATACTATACCTAAAAAATTAAAGCAAATTAGTTTTAATAGTCCCAGTCCCAAGCTCAGTGCTGATCACATAGTATGCCCTTTACACATCTGAAGAGAGTAAGAATCTATAGATTTTAATTAAGGTGGCTCTTATTTAAAATTTTAAAAGTGACAGTCATCAGATAGTAGTGGGAACTTGGCTTAGTTATTTTTATATACAAAACACTGAAGCCGGGGAGCCTGGGTCTTTAGGCGTCTGCCTTCAGCTCTGGTCATGATCCTGGGGTCCTGGGATGGAGCCTCGTGGCAGACTCTGTGCTCAGCAGGGAGCCTGCTTCCCCCTCTCCCACTCCCCTTGCTTGTGTTCCCTCTCTCACCATCTCTCTCAAATAAATGAATAGAATCTTTAAAAACAAAAACAAAAACACTGAAGCCTTGTTTAGATTGGGATGGTAGTTTCTGTCATCATTTGTTTTAATATAATTTGTGTAGTAATTCGTTAATTTTTTTTCATGGCTATATTGTTCTATGAGTTAAGTATATTTTAAAATTCCTAGATGAATTTTATTACCCTTAATATTCATGTTGTGTTTCTAAAGTACCTATTTCATTGAAATCTAAAGTATCTTTAATCTGAAAATATGTGTTACCATTACTTTTTGCTGATTTTTAACTGCTTGGGTAATATAGAGTCAGATAAGTTAGGTCTGACTATATCTTAATCTAGTTTGATCAGAATAGAGGAATAAAGCTAGATAATTTGTTTTGTAATGTGTAACTGGGTCTCCGTTTTACACTTTTTTTTTGCTTATTATTTATGTTATATTTATCATATGTGTTACATATCCATATGTTATAAACCTCAGAACAAAATATCTAAAGAAATTTGTTAACAGATTGAGAACTTCTAATTTCGCTTTCTGGAGTAATTCCATGGCAATAGAAAGCATGTGTTTTTTTGTTTGTTTGTTTTTTTCAGGTCTGTTTGGTTTATTTTGTTGATACAGGTACTTTGATATAATACCATATTCTTTTACTTCACTGCAGTGATTGGCTTCTAAGGAGTATTTACCTGTACAGTTATTTCTTTCAGTGGCTCTTGCTTACATGAATTATATCTAGCAGCTATCTATATAACTCCCAGTACCCTTTATGTTTGTAGCTTCATTAATTTATGTGTGTATGTATAAGACTCTAACTCTAGCACTCTTTTCTGGTATCAGGTAAGCATTTTAAATATGTAAGATGAAAATCAACTATGAATAATTTAGGAAAATAATGATGATTTCCAGAAGTTGAATGGAGGCAAAAAGAATAAAATAAAACATACATCTTTAAACTAGCAAAGATTATAAATCACCCAGAATTATTTGTAGGACATAATTTTGTAAGTTTTAACTTATGGTAGAATACTGCTTACTTCCTTCAGTATAAAATTTAACTTTATAAGATTGTCATTATTATCAACTTCAGAAGGAAATTTTTTATTGGCCACACACACACGTGCACATGTATACACACAGCCTATTTCTTAACATGTATAATTTACAAATTGTCAAATGCCAAACACTAACAACTGATGCAGGTAACACCATATTTCTGATTTTCTGGCATTTAAAAAATATCTTTTATAAATTAAGTGTATTTCATATATTATTCCACACTATTTCATTTTAAGGGGAAAAATCAATTCTTTTACTGCTTTGGCTGTGTTAATTACATAAATATTCTTACCTTTCATCGTAATAATCTTCCTCCTCAGAATTTATCACAAAGAAATACTCAAAGAAAAAAAGCTATATAAAAGAACATTTTTATAGTAGGAAAAAATCTCACCCCCAAAACACACAAATCCCCAAATAAAAAGTTTACACATGGTGTATAGGAGGTGGATGATAAATTGCAAATCAGGATAATAAAAATATAATTTATCTTTGATTACAATGTAATTACATAGGAATGAAGAAACCTATTTTAGAATGTAAGTATATGCCACTAAATTGTTACATATAGATAGCTAGAGATTGGAAGGGAATAAAAAATAAAAAGGGTGTTTATTTAGTATGGTAGGATTATGAGTAAAATAGTAAAAATTTTTACAAAATTTCAAGTTAATTACATGAATTTAATGTTTAAACAGAGCCCTATTTGACACACATACAAAAAGGCTAATTAAATATAAAAACATGGCTATGATCAGTTGACCATGGCTCAAAACCTAGGTTTAAAATAGGCTTAAAAACCTAACAAAAACCTTTGCTCAGAAATTACCACTTCCTAGGGAAAATTTTATTCAAATGAAATAAACATCAAATTTCCTCTCCCACTACTAAGGGTAGACTAAATAGGTTTTTATACTATGTGTCTAAGTTTTTATACACATAGTTTCAGTATAGAAACAAAACGCTAAATAGACTGAGGTATAAACAATTTATTGATTCGTATGTAAGTATATATTTCTTGACATACCTAATCATTATAAATTAGGCCCCCAGTGTTGTCTGGCAGTCCTTTCATGTTTTCCAAGTCAACTTGAACATTCATTGCTGACAACACCTATTTCCAGTCTCCTTATGCACCTCATCTTAACACCTCTTCTCTTTTTCTTCATGTTTAACCAATGACCTCATCTCCTGCTTCACATAGAAAACAGAAACCATCAGACAGAAAGGCACAAACTTTCTGATATGTAATCTGTAACTTACCTATAAATGTATTGATATCTATAGGCATCTCTTCCATCACCCTTATCTCTCCTCTTTTAATAACAGTACAGCCAGAAAAGGTGGTCCTTTTTCCTTTTGAATGTAATATTTCAACTAGTGCCCTGGATCCCATTCTCCTTGACTCAGAGTATTTCCTACTCCTCTATCTTCAACTTGTTCTTCTCCATTGATTACTTTCCTCAGCTTTCAAGACATGGCATTCCCCTTGGTATTCTATCTCTCTGGATAGTCCTTTTATAGACTGCTCTCCCTCTGCCTTCCCTGCTCATGTTAGTGTTCCTTTACATTCTGTCCCATATCCTTTTTTCATTCTACAGAGTCCCTTGTGATTTCATCTTTGATACATCATTAGTTTTCCCATTAATGCAGAATTCTCTGAGAATTTTTTTGTGTTCTTTTTTTTTAATTGAATTATAGTTGACACACAATATTACATTAGTTTCGGGTGTATGTCATAGTGATTGGACAAGTCTATACATTATACTATGCTCACCACAGATGTAGCTACCATCTGTCACCATACAGTGCTATTGTAGTATCATTGATTATATTCTCTATGTTGTACCTTTATCCCCCGTGACTGATTTATTCCATAACTGGAATCTCCCACTCCCTTTCAGCCATTTTGCCTGTCCTCCTACCGCTCATCCTTTTTGGCAACCATCAGTTTGTTCTCCATATTTAAGAGGTAGTTTCTGCTTTTTGTTTATTTATTTTTTAGATTCTCCATATAAATAATGAAATTGTATGGTAATTTTCTTTCTCTGACTTAATCTCACTTAGCAGAATACCCTCTAGGTTCATCCATGTTGTTGCAAATGGCAAGATTTCAACCTTTTTTATGCCTAATACTCCATTGTGTGTGTATATATGTATATATATGTGTATATATATACACACCACATCCATTCATCCATCAGTGGACACTTGTATTGCTTCCGTATCTTGGCTGTTGTAAACAATGCTCCAATAGACATGGATCCATATATCTTTTTGAATTAGTTTTTTCATTTTCTTTGGGTAAATATCCAGTAGTGGGATTATTGGATCATCTGGTATTTTCTATATTTACTTCTAGCCAGACTCCTGTCTACTTAGTCTCTGACTGGTATAGCCAGTCACATACATCTCCATTGCAATCTGTACCTTCTATATCTATGCCTTCATTTTGCATCTTCACATCAAAACTTTTGCAACTGCTTCAGTTTTGGCCTTTCTCTTGTCATGTGTGAACTTTTGCAGTTAACTTTCTAAAATTTCTCTCTCCTAATAGCTTCCTTTTCCTCCAGTTAATGCATCCACAGCTCTCTTTCTGTATCACATGCTTATGTTATTGATTTGCTTACGTACTTTCAGAGGATCTCCAGGAAACTGTCTAGACCCCTGTCGTTTATCCACAAGTGCCCTTTACTCCAGTCATACCAATACAATATGGCTTTTCTGACATAACTCTTTTAAAAAAGTCCTCTGTTATTTCTTCTGCCTCAAATTTTATTCCACATATTCTCTGCCTGATCAATTCGAACTTACCTTTTAACACTTGTTTTAATCTTTTGTTAATCTTTTTTATTTATCTTTTACTTAACCCTCTCTCTTCTACTTCTCCAAAGATTGTCTCTTACTACATTAGCAGCTTATGCAGGCTTCTGTGATAATACTTGTCACCCTGTACTGAATCTTTCTTGGAGTCTTATGCTTTTGTTCAACTGACTCCTTCATCAGACTGTGAACTTAATGAGTTTTATTTATCTTTATATCTCAAGAGCTAGGATAAAACTTCACATGCTGTAATCTTTCAGTAATTTTTTTGAATGGATGGTTTATAAAAGACACTTGGTTAGTGTGGGTTACACTTAGAACCCAGATCTCTTGACTTCACTGTTCATTATCATACTGTTTCTATAGGTTCTATGTTAAGTTCTTAAAAAAATTTTACTCTCTTTAGAGACTGTTATAGTGCAGTTTTATCTTTTGCATGCCCTGTCAATAATTTCTTTTTTTAAAATGAATTGTGTGTGCTTTTTAACACTTTTATTCTAGTGTTTTGACTGTTCATCATTTTGGAGAATACTGCTTCTTCCGTATTAACTGTAGAAGTCTCTTCATTGTTTAAATACTTGAAATAATAAACCTTTTGCGGTGTCATGTCACTGTGTGTCATTGGGTTTCCACATGTCCCTTCTATGACGACAGCTACTTTCTGTAACATTTTATGCAGTTAATCTGATCACTTCAGTATAATTGGTTAACCAATTCTTGATACATTTCTTGAGTTTTAATAATCACAGTCACATTTTTTAAAATTCTGCACCCATCTTAGTAGTAGTAGTATATCCCCTATATAAAACTGTTCACTTAATAAATTTCCTAGACCTTCTTGTTCTGATGTTTGGCTCTCTTAAATTCTTGCAAAAAAATTTTTGGTAACAGTGTGTGATTTATTGCTATTAGTCATGTTAATCTGCAGGCACGTTTTTCAGTCTCACTAAGCCTCTTTTTTTGTGTTGGTAAATAAGAAAAATAACTCTTATGACATATATATATATGTGTATATATGTATATAATACAACATTGCTCCCTTTGTACTTCATTACTTAACCTGCACTAGTCTAAAGAATTACATTTCACATTAAATTGTCTTCATCTTGTTATTTTTATCAGCTTCAATTTTGATTTACACTTTGTTAGTAGAACTAGAATTAGAAATTAAAACACAAGTAAGTGAAATGACTTACCAAATTTTCAAAAGATTTATTTGCTGTTAAATTTGGATTTTTCTCTTTAAAACCCTGCATATTTTTTTTTTAAAAAAAGGTTCTTGTGATCTTGATTCCCTTGAATGTAGTCTTTTCTGAAAATTAACCTATCAATTCCAGAATTTATTGTCTCTCTCCAAAATAATACCTCTTTCATTTTCCCATGTTGGTTATTATTATATTTAATTCTGTCCTAGAAAAGATTACACTGCTTCTTAACCAAAGTTGGTTTTTTTGTTTTGTTTTGTTGTACCCTTACTTTAGTTCTTTGGTGAAAGAGAGAGGAAGAAATTTAGGAAAAAAAAAAAAAAAATGAATTACCCAGTTTCTTCAGCTTCCCTTCCATAGATACTATATCAGTTATTTAATTCTTCATGGTGTTCTTTGAACCTTATCTGAATACTCCATGGTTTCTTTAAAAGGTAAAATTCAAAAAAAAAAAAAAGGTAAAATTCAGAATTCTGGAAACTTTTTTTTTTAATGAGGTACTTTATGTATGTATGTATGTATGTATGTATCTATGTATTCCTAAAATACTTAGGCCTAAGTTTGAGGAAAGTATTAATGGCTAAAAGAACAAATAAGAATGGTTGAGTGTTCATTATCATACTGTTTCTATAGGTTCTATGTTATTAAGTTCTTAAAAAAATTACCTTGTGAATATACTATTAAAAACGTGACTGCATAATGTTGACTTAGTGTAAAATTTTAGTTCATGCATTCTATGTGTATATGTGATTTTTTAGTATAAAGATAATACATGAAACCAAGGATCCTGAGTGTGATTTAGTTCATAAATAGGCAACCATTTGAGCACTTGAGAATTGATAGATTGAACTACATAAAAGTAACTCTTTAAGTATGTTCTTTCCAAATAATAGCAAGTGGAGGAGGAGTTCTGCTTTGAAAGAAACTGTTAGACATTCCCTGTAATTGCTCAGTAAATCAGATAGACACAGACAGCTGCACAAGGAAGATAGGCCTAGGAAAGACTAAATCAATGGGATTCAGTCACATCCAAGTGAAATTACATCAGTCAGTAACTTTCCTTTGAAGTGACTGAAATCTTCCAGACCCAAATTTCTCTTGTTAGGTACTTATTTATGTAATTTGTTAAGGAATTAAAAAATTACCTAGTTATATCAAGGACCTTGTTGTGACATGGCCTGTAAATGTAGATCTTTTTTAAAAGGAAAGTTGAGTTTCATTTCTTTGACTTCAGTCTTTTGAAGCTTTCATTTATAAATAAATTATGAAATCTATTTTTTCTTTATTTTTTTAAATAAGATTCCTGTGTTTAGTCTCAGATTTATTTTCTAATCTGTCTCCTATTTATTAAGGATATTAAAACCCATTCATTTATTCATCCATCAAATTGTTATTATGGAGCTTATATAAGAGACATAAGAATTTAGAGGATCATGGAAATATTCCTAAAAGGATAACTGACTAACCCAATTGACTCACTTTAAGATAACTAATTGGAAAGAATGGTGATACTAGTAACAGCAAAATGAGTGGCCATCTTTAATTTTTGGATACAAATACAACAGATGAATGGTATCATAGGGGATTGTGAGGTTCCTTTTTAGGAGTGTTGATTAGAAATTTTCAGAATGTATTTAAAGTTATGAGATTATAAATAATAGAGAAGAATCAAAGTCGGGAAATAGATTTGGTAACTGTTACAGATTTGTTCTATACAACTCAAGTATCCAATCCTAACTTTACTACCTTTACTTTTAAGTAAATGACTGTGTCTCTGAATGGATACTGAAGGGCTAGCAGGAAATCATGTTCTGTTAAGAATGGAGGAACTGAAAGAATTGGATATAGGTGTCCTTGGTTTAGTTGGGCCACAGGCTGAGTCCAGAGAAATTTTTTTTTTTTTTTAAGATTTTATTTATTTATTTGACAGAGAGAGACACAGCGAGAGAAGGAACACAAGCAGGGGGAGTGGGAGAGGGAGAAGCAGGCTTCCCGCTGAGCAGGGAGTCCGATGCAGGGCTCGATCCCAGGACCCTGAGATCATGACCTGAGCTGAAGGCAGACGCGTAACGACTGAGCCACCCAGGTGCCCCCGAGTCCAGAGAAATTTAACTGCCAAGTAGGAAATACTCAAGATGAGGTGATGTGGTACTCTGTGGGGTTTTTATATATTTTTTTAAAGATTTTATTTATTTATTTGAGAGAGAGAATGAGAGAGAGAGAGCATGAGAAGGGGGAGGGTCAGAGGGAGAAGCAGACTCTCCACTGAGCAGGGAGCCTGATGCGGGACTCGATCCCAGGACTCCGGGATCATGACCTGAGCCGAAGGCAGTCGCTTAACCAACCGAGCCACCCAGGCGCCCCCTCTGGGGTTTTTAAAAATTTGTTTTAGTGACCAAAATATCTCCATGTAAATAAAACTTATCTTCGAATAGTTGAATGTCAGCTGGTCCATCTTAAGTAAAGTTGTCAAATATTTGTAATTTGTCTCCTACCCTCTTTATTGTTATTATTATTATTATTATTATTATTATTATTAATTTAACTTCCTTTCCGTGCGTCTTTGTGTTTCCTTCATACCAGCTGTATTTGCTCTACTTTAAGTGGAAGTTCTTAATCTGGCAGGATTATGAAGCCACAGAATTTTGTTTTGGGTATCCTAGGGTGGTGCCCCCAAATTTGTATTTATAACAAGATCTCAATTCTGATTCTGATGGTTTGGGAATACTTTGAGAACCACTGTTTTATTCCAGAAATCCTTTTAGCTGAAGCTAAAGATTGTGGTTATAAGTTTGTTAGGGATGCAAATCACCTTTGGAAAGAATTACCAAAAACAACCAAGCAAAAAGAAAAATCCCACTCTTGGAGATTCTGAATCAGTAGATTGTAAATCTGTGGAGTCGAATTTGGGCCTCTGTGGTTTTATAAAACTTTACAGGTACTAGCTTCCTAATAGTACCTATGCCAGTTCCCTCTCTGGCCCGTAGATTCGCCCTTTGATTGTACTAAGTTCTAACTGTTTGGGGAAGATTTTAGAAAAGCATTCATTCAGCAAATAATTCTTCTGTTTCCCCTTTGTACCAGATGCTGGACTTAGTTCCAGAAATTCAGAGGTGAATAGGGGCTCCTGAGTGGCTCAGTCCATTGAGCATCTGACTCTTGATTTCAGCTCAAGTCATGATCTCAGGGTTGTGAGATCGAGCCCTGCACCAGGCTCCGTGCTGGGTGGAGCCTGCTTGAGATTTCTCTCTCTCCCTCTCCCTCTATCCCCCCCTTCCCCCGCCTCTATCTCTCTCTCACCAAAAACAAAACAAACAAACAAAACAGAGGTGAACAACATAGACATGGTACCTCAAAGTTTAAACACCCCCTGCCTTTTTTTGGCATATGCTCACATATTTACTGATCCAACCCAAATGATTTGGCTTTCTTAAAGTCTTTATACTGGAGCTATGTTTATGTAGGGACCTCATAAGACCAGGAGTTCCATTCTCTCCTTGTTGAACCTGATCATTGACTTTTAGAGCCTTTAGGGAGGAAACCGTTCTCTTGGCCAAAATAGTGTTATAAAAAGCATATTTTGGGGTCGCCTGGGTGGCTCAGTCGTTAAGCATCTGCCTTTGGCTCAAGTCATGATCCCAGGGTCCTGGGATTGAGCCCCGCATCGGGCTCCCTGCTCGGCGGGAAGCCTGCTTCTCCCTCTCCCACTCCCCCTGCTTGTGTTCCCTCTCTCACTGTGTCTCTCTATTTCAAATAAATAAATAAAATCTTAAAAAAAATAAAAAGCATATTTTGTATGATTTCAATTCTTTCTAATTCATTGAGGTTTATTTTATGGCCCAGAATATGGACTGTCTTGTTCTGTGTGCAATTGAAAAGAGTATATTCATCACTTGTTGAATGGAATGTCCTATAAAAATAGGTTAAAAAAAAATAGGTTAATACATTGTTCAGGTGTTTTTATACATATTTATTTTCTATCTATTTGTACTATTAATTACTAAGAGAAGAGTATTAAAGTTTCTGGCTATAATGTAGATTTGTATATATCACCTTTCAGTTTTATTAGTATTTGCCTTATACATTATTTCTTCTTAGTGAATTGACCCCTTTATCAATGTAATGTCCCTTTTAATCTCTGGTAACATTCTTTTTCTGAAACTTACTTTGTCTGATGTTACTGTAGGCAGTAGGTCTGATGTTACTGTAGGTTACTGATTGCTGTTTGCATGGTATATCTTTTACCCTTTTTTACTTTTAACTGTCTTTATCTTTGTTTGCCTTATACATTATTTCTTCTTAGTGAATTGACCCCTTTATCAGTGTAATGTCCCTTTTAATCTCTGGTAACATTCTTTTTCTGAAACTTACTTTGTCTGATGTTACTGTAGGCAGTAGGTCTGATGTTACTGTAGGTTACTGATTGCTGTTTCCATGGTATATCTTTTACCCTTTTTTACTTTTAACTATATCTTTAAGCTTAGAATAGCTTTATATTTATAATTAATTATGATATATATATCTCCATACATACATGCACACTCAGATATACAGACTATATTTAAAATGGACTGTATTTCTAGTACACAGCATATAGTTGGAACGTGCTGTTTTATCCAATTTGACAGTCTCAGTCGTTTAACGAGGTAACATCATTTAGAATTAATTATTGACATGGTTGAATTTAAATCTACCATCTTGGTATTGTTTTCTATTTATTTCATCTGTTCTTTGTTATTTTTTATTCTCTTTTTCTGCCTACTTTTGCATTGGGTATTTTTTTTACGATTCTGTCCTATCTCCATCGTTGTCTTATTAATTAGACTCTGTTTTAAGAATTAATATTTGCCCTAGGGTTTACAGTATACATCCTTAATGTATCACACTCTTCAAATATTATTTTACTTCTTCACAATTAATATAAGAATCTAAAACACACACTGAATGCCAGAGGCAGTGAAGGCTAGTTCAGCTCTCCTCTGAAAATCTCCCTTCCCTTTAAATACTCAAAGTTCATTGTTTACTTTGTCTCTAACTCAGAGACTTGTCCAATATCGTTACACTGAATAAGAATCAATGAAATGTGCACATTCCCAAATCTCAGCATGTTTGTTTCTTCCTCTGTTTCTGTCATTCTTCTTTTTCATTTTTTCTTACCCCGGAGCTATCAAAAGTGCCCATTGTATAAAAATGAAGACTTTAACATTTAAATTTAAAGGGAGGGGTGGGGTGTGTGTGTGTGTGTGTGTGTAGGAGGGAGTATATGTGAATCTCTGTATATCTACTCAATTTTCCTAAAACTTTGAAAAATAAAGTCTGTTAATTAAAAAATAGTAATAATAAAGGCAGGGGCGCCTGGGTGGCTCAGTCAGTTAAGCGTCTGCCTTCGGCTCAGGTCATGATCCCAGGGTCCTGGGATTGAGCCTGGCATCACGCTCTCTACTCAGCAGGGGGTCTGCTTCTCCCTCTTCCTCTGATCCTCTTCCCTACTTGTGTGTTCTCTTGCTCTCCCTCTCTCTCAAAGAAAGAAAGAAAGAAAAATCCTTTTAAAAACTTAAAGACATGTGCTTGGAAACGTATTTTAAATTTTGTTCATTATAAAAATATACATACAAAAAAATCCCAAAATAAGAGTTTAAATTCCTTTAATCTTATAGCATCTTAGTATATTTACTTTTATTCATAGAATTATAATGATTTTGTTACAAAAAATTTTTAAATATAGCTGTGGTGTATTATTTGAAAACTACAAATATCAGAATAATTTGGGAACAATTATCCATCATAACATTTCTTGAAGTCCATTCCTTCCCTTTTTCATTCTTGTGGCTTCCTTGAGATCTTTCTCAACATCTGTTTCACTATGTTATTCTGTTTCACTGTTTCCTACTTAGGTGTTTCAGTGTTTTCTTTTGCCTTCTTTCTGTGTTTCTTACTTCTGATTAGCCCTCCATGGATTCCACTGTTTGCTTTAGCTCTACTCATTTTTATGGCTAGCGTATAACTGCATTCTGTAGCTCTAATATATTTCAGTTCCTCCAAAGTTTTGGGTCTTTCTCTTGCCCGATAAAATGGCTTAAACCTCAACTCTAGTCATTGTAGGAAGCCCACCAGTATCCTTCCTAATATTCAGAGTAGGCCATGTGTTCTCCTGCTTTATTCTCCACTTGACCCTGCTGTACTTTACGTTAGTCTCCAAATGCAATATTCCAAGGCTATCATGAACATTTACTGAACAAACTTAGGGTAACAAAGATATCTTACAGGCACAACAGTCTAAAATTTAAAATTGAATGCTTTATATCACCATTCTTAGAAGCTACTTGGCCATCCCTACCACTAAGAATGCTGCCTTTTTGTTTTAGACCTGGCTTTATAAAAAGCAATGTATCAGTGATTTAAGTTAATGTCTTCGAACATAAAATGATGCTGTATTGTACGTCGTAAAAAGGTTAGATCCTAAAGAGGAAATTAGAAAATAAACCGGGTCTGGCAAAGGAAAATAGTTATTTTTAAGAATGTTTTTCCACTAGTAAAAATTTAGGAAGAGATGTTTAATTTCTACGTATTCATATTTGGATAATGAGGGTAACCCAGTTGCCACTGAATTTTTCTTATTAAGGTGATATTCTGATAAAATTACATTAAAAAATGTTTACTCAGTATGTTTTTTTCTTTTATAACTAACTTGATTTAATTTTGTTAGATGTGTAGGATGGCTAATTTGCCTTACACATTCAGTATTTAATATGACATTCTTTGATTTTTAAATCTGTATTAATTAAAATACTTAACCTTTAAGTAACTTTGTATGATTCCATAAATGTTTGTATGTTACATGTTATCAGTGTTTGAATTTTTAAATTTTATTTTTCTTTTTAAATACATTATAAACAAGTAATTTGTATTTAAAGAAAACAAAAGCCTGAACATGGTATATATTACATAGTGAAGTGTGGTATTTCTGGAGAAAGCCATTTTAGAGTAGTAAATATAATTTCAAGCATATATAGCAGTGAAATATTTCTCATTCACTCATCTATTTTTCAGTAAAATTTGTTTTTGAAAATTTTTACTTATTTTCCATTGAAATGTGTCACTATTTTAAGTTACACAGAAAGGATTATCTATTATACATTGAATTGTTTGGAAAGACTGGAACTCTAGCCACAGTTCTCCTTTTGGCTAGATGAATGACCTTGAATTAAGCTATCTCTAAAGTCATTGTCTCATCTGTAAAATAAAGGCATCAATCTTATTTTTTCTCAAAATTTGTAACTTTTGTAACTTGAAGAGATTCCAAAACACTGTACAGTCCTGAAAAGGATCTCAAAGCCTGTAATCACACCATCCGATACTTGCATCATCTGCCAAGTATCACTACTAAGAGACAGGGAGAGAGCTTCTTTCAGGAATAGGAGTGTGTAAGTAACCCATTTCCTTTTGAGGCAGGTCTGACCGTGGGCAATTTCTCTCCCCAAGTGATTGACATGTCTCTCCTTAATAATTTCAGTCCTTGGAGTCATACAAAATAAGCATAATCCAAATCCTAGTATTAGAAACCAACTATATTTTCTGGTTTTTCTTTCTTTTTTTAATCAAACATCCTGTTTAATCTGTTCCTTCTATAACAAGGTTTTGATTTGCATTGGTTTTGCATAGTTTTGGACATATGAAATAATCATAATATTAATGAAATTAGAGGTGAAATGAATTTGAAAATAACATTGGATATAAATTTTGGAGTTGATAGATTTTTATATCTAGGTAATAATGTGTAAGATTCTCATATTTTTAACGTTTGTAATTGAACCCTAGTAAAATGTTATTTTAAAGTCTTTATGAACTGGGAATTTAAATAATGCTAATGTTAGGTGTTTACTATGTCCAGACTCTATTCTTTGCTCTCCAAATGTATCATCTCATTCAGTTTTTACAACAGTCCTATGAGGTATGCACATCTCCATTTTGGAAATTAGGTAACTGAGGTACAGAGTTACTAAGCATCATGAAATAGAAATTATTCCAATTACATATTGATACTATATAAATTATGTATTAAAATATAAAATTTTCCCTTCCAGTAAATACTTACACTGTTTGATAAACCTCTTCATATTAGTTGCTGAGATTTACTGATGCTTTTTATGGGCCAATGTGCTAGTGCTTTCCATATTTTATTTCCTGTAATCCCAGGAAATAGATACAGATTTTATCCTTATTTTATGGGTGAGGGAACTGAGAAGAATTACTTGTCCAAGATCACACAACTAGAAAGTGGTGGAATTAGGGTTTGAGTCTAGGTAGTCTTGACTATGTAGCTTATGCTCTAATCATTAGATATACTGCCTCTCTAGAGTACACTGTTAGCATATTGACTTTGTTGGGTCAGAAGAAGTAAATGCTTCTTGGCAGGCAATTCCAACTATACAAGATACAGACTACTCTTGCATGCATCAGGGAAGCCCTTTGAAAATACGTAATTCCTTTTTTCTGTAGTAATTTATACGTAAGCTTACTAGATAAATATGGAATAAATACGAAGCCACAATTTGATCTCTGATGTAAAAGACCACATAGTCTTTTGTCCTAGGAAAATAGTAGCCAAAACAAGTCACACTGCTTATTCTAGCTTTAAGGGAGATTTGGAATAGTAAGGGAAATTTTAGGATAGAGGAATATTAGCAATAGCTTTTTAGTTTTTTTCAGAGTTCAACTTAGATTTAATTGGGGTTTAGAGGAGATTTCCATGATATCTAATGTTTCTATGTTCAAATTCCTTTCAAAGTTAAATACACATCTTTTGGGTTGTCTGCTAGTCCCCATCATTTGTGCATGTAATTAAGATTTAATTATACTTCTCTGGTAAATGGTGTGGTTGCTTCCTCTTGCATTATGCTTATGTAGTAGTTCTTAAGTTGCAGTCAAAGCACTTCTCAGAATATCACATTCAGAATGTGCTTAAAGCTCTTAGAGACTGAAGCACTGAGAAAAGTTAGCACATATGACTATTCGGCAAGGGAATTCAGCTCTCCCTATGTCCTTGTTATTTGACAAGGGAATTCAACTCTTTCTGTTTATTTCTCATATGTCGATAAGTACATTTCTCTGAAAACTGTGTTTCACATTATATTCTTTTTTTTCTTGTACAGTTTTGTTTTTGCTTTCTTTGGAAATTATTCAGCTTGGTGTGGTAGCTCTTCTCAGTAGTGCTGTATTTGTCTGTGATTGTGCCACTTTTCACTTTCTTTTTCTCAATGGAACTTAGAAGCATTAAACACATCTTTCTAGTAAATTTTAAAATGAAGTTTCTCTATGATGTGTGACTACTTTGACAGTTTCACCTCATCTACATAGGTATAGATACCTGAAGGAAATAAATGTCTATGTTTACCACAGTCAAAAAAAAAAAAAAATGCTCTTCTAATCACTAAGCACCTCACATTTCTCCTCTGAAAATAAAGGCATGAAGGTAGCAAATGAATACATGTTGCTAGTGAAATAAATACAAGAAACACCAGAAGAAGTTTTGAGAAATAAATGGAAGTGAATGAGTTTTGAAAATTTGGCTGAAATTCGTGCATTCATAATCTACCAGGTCTTCACAGTGAGATCTGTTCTCTGCCATTGTTGTTTCACAGTCCACTAAAAGAGCTAGTTCGAGATACACTTTTCACAATGGTAACCAAACATTTCTAGGATTGTCCTTAACAAAGGAAGGCAGTGTAAGCACAGGGGATAAGAATCATTGAAAATGTCCTCCCTGAGACTCTCTAGTTGAGCAGAACCAGCCCCGTGACATGGTGATTAGGTGTGCTTGTTGTCAGCACATTTGCATTCAGTATGCCTTCAGCATAGTTGCTCAAGAATTGCTAAATTGCCATAGTTGAAGAAAAAAGAGCAAACTGCTATTTTTTGAAGTATGTATTGATCAAATACATGTTTGCTTATGTAAATACAGACCCTCCAACATTTTTATGTATTCTTTTCTGTTTTAGTAAGATAAATTTATTTTGACAACTAAAACTAATAGTAACAATACTAATAATACAAGAGGAGGCAACTCAATGTTTCAAAGGATAAAATGATTCCATTTTAACCAGTAAGAACCTATACAAGATCATGGCATTTAGGTTTAGGGTATCTATCTCTTTGGACCAAATCATATGTTATTTGAATCTACTGTGGTATTGTTAGTATGTTTCATAAGACATAGTACAGAGCTGCTATGATCTTTAAATGTTAATGTTCTTTTCTTATCACTTTACTGTGTAGATACCCTTCATGAGACCCAACTCTGCCACAGCTCATCCTCGGAGGCAATCCTGGAAACCTCTTTTATAAGTGTGATTTTAAAAATGTGGATAACACTCTCAATAGAGTACATAAAGTAAAGGAGAACAGCTATCTTGTCCTTCCCATAAGCTTATCACTGCAAAAAGTTGCCTTTGCTTGTCAGGTTTGGATAGAATGTAATTGACTGGTTTGTTGCTTGGACTGACAAGGCAGTTAATTTGCCTGTGTGGATTTTTTTCTATTTTTTTCTTCTACTTTTTTTTCTTTCTTGCACTAATCAGAAACATTTGATATGTGCATTGTTGAAAAATAGTAGATAATGTCTTGTCAGAATTGTCCTATTAAGTAATGTCTTTCCCTCTTGCTTCTTTGGCAAATGATGATATACAGTGTTTGGACTTACTGAAGAGTTATGGAAGCCTGTGGGACTTAAATGCAATGTGCTACTCACTGTTGTTGTTGAACAATACCAGTAACAAGAAAGACAATGCATTCCACTAGTCCGCTATTCTGTTTCATCCAACTTAAAACATATATTCATATGTGAAATGTTACATTGGGAAACAACTATAGACTCTTATATTAAAGGTTATTTCTATTTAAAATTCAGCAAAAGTGAAAGACTTGTGAAGCATATGCCATTCTAGTTTTGGCTCATTAGTCCTAGTGTGAAAGCACTAATATTATTAGCATGAAACTTTTACAACTTCAGATTTTAAGCTCATTAGTAAAATATATCTGTGTTGATCTCTAGATACTTTTTTAGTAATATCCAAATTTATTCAGTCCTTATTGATTTAATATGAACTTTCCTTGTTCAGTATAATTTTATTTTTCGTGACCTTAAATATGAGGTTATGAAATAAGGAGGGAGATACAAAGCTTAATGACTATACAACCTTCCAGCTGAAAGATCTTCATCAACATCTATATTTTTCCAGAGGTTTACAGAATTAAAATTTGATCTTCAAGTTTTAATGATCCAGTTTTAAATCAACGACAGAAATATGTTGAATATTCCATCACTCCATCTTGAACTGATTTAGAAGAGACTCTTGGCTGAAATTGAAATGTACATATACATGTAATTGTTAACATGTCTCTTGGAATTTCCTGATTCATAATTGTGGTTTGGACATCTTTTCAGGTATAGTGGCAATTGAAAATAGTTTAAACTTTAGGAATAGAGTAGGCAATGTTATAGATAATCAAAAGCAAGTGTAAGTATAAAGTTGTTCTATGCTAGTAATCTATAGTTACAGTAAAGAATCATATTATTGGATAAGATGTTTAATAAAAGTAATATGTATATAAAATACGTATAAACTGAGATTATTAACTTATCAAAAGATCTTTTAACATTGGAGGAAAAATATTAATAGCCTGTAGCAAAACCAGTAGGCTTTTTTTTTTTTTTCTGGAATAAGGAAGGACTTGTTATCTCTACATAAGCTTAAGAGAAAGTTGATAATTATTACTGTTGCTTAACTGCAACTGATTATAAGAAAAATGACAGATTGCCATTTCCTTAAAAGACTATGCTAATGTTCCTAGCCCTCCTTGATATATGGTGAGAAATTACTAGCGGTCATTTTATTTTAGATTTTTTGAGGAATCATTAAGCCTTGTGGTTTTGGTGTCACTATTAATCAAAATCCTTTCCACCTTGATTCTAATTAGAATACTACATTATCATCATTCTCCATCTTACAATCTTCAGTGGTAGATATGCTATTCCATATTTGGTGCTAACACTAAAATCTTTGTCACACATCACAAATACAAATCTCATAATTCATAAGATCATTGGTCCTGCAAACATGGATTCACAGTAAGAGAACTTTTAAAGGGAGTAGAATAAAACATTTTCTCCTAATAATCTCCTAAGTGCTCTCATATTTCCACAGTATAAAATTAACTCTTTTCCATAATCAGTTCAATTGCTATTCAAAGGAGATATTATTAATGTGTCCTTAAGAAAATATATACTAAATGATGCATATTTCACAGGTGTATAAAATTGCCAGGACAGGTAAATTGATGGCTATTTCTCACAAGGTAGGGAAAGGAAAAATACACTAAAATATCAGGAAGGAAACTAAATGACTCAGAAATACAAGAAGAATGATATAGTAGTATATAGTGGTGGTTCTCAGATTTCATAGTGCATCAGAATCATAGGAAGGGTTTGTTAAAACACAGATTGTTGTGTTAGTCCACCTCCTTTTTGTCCTCTTCCCTACCTTACTCCCTCCTTTTGTCTCCCTACAGGTTCTAATTCAATAGATCTGGGATGATGCTTGAAAATTTGCATTTTTAACAAATTCCTGAGTGATACTGCTGGTCAGGGACCAAGCACTTTGAGAACCATTTGTATATAATAGTTTTTAAAAGAATCATTGTGTTGTGGTTGACATTGATTGACTGAAGATGGAGTTAATGTCCTTAAAAAATGCCCTTACATTTTCAAAAATATTTGTTTCTAGATAAGTTTGTAGGAGTTACATCTAAAACACATACAGTGTTTTATAAAGCCATTTAAACAATTTTTTTTACTTTTTAATTTTAATTACTATGGGGACAGCACTGTTTTAGGTAACAAGTTAGTCAAAGAACATAGCGTTTGTCCATAATTCACTAATTCTTTGTTTAAAAAAAAAGGTTGGAAATTAGGGTTATGTTTGAACATGAAAAGGTTAGCCTTAACCTTTATCCATCTTAAGTTTAGAAATGATTTTTATGTATCACTTCTATACCGTCATTGTTCATGTATTTCTTGACGTTTATCTGATTTTACATTTATGGCATTAAAAATAGATTACTGACCAATAAATAATAATCATTTATTATCATTATCCTATTTCCTTGTTTATACATCCTATCACTCTTTTTAAACAATGTTCCTTATTTGACAAAACTTACCACTGTTTTACTTGATTCACAATATGGAAATATTTTATGAATATTTCACCAAAATCTATTCAAGGAGTTGTAGAAGGACTTTCTACAGCAGAGTGAAATGTAATGTTAAAATTTTTTTTTTTTTTTTTTTTTCTAAAATTATTTTTGACAATTGAAACTTGTTTAAGAGACTCAGCTTTAGGGTTGCATGCATATGAAGATAGATTTTTTTCTACCTGTCTGAGTCAGGACTTTGTAAATTTACATAGTATTAAGGATTGTGATTAAAAATATTTCTGAGGTGGACATGGTTTGCAAATACTTTCTTTATAAAAACATAGGCCTCTTTCTCACAGTGCTCACTCTTAAGACTTTCTATAGGCCTGCTGATAAGATTCATTGCTGTTCAGGTACATAAGATAAAATGAAATTGGATGTTCATGCTGGGCTTTGTAAATAAAATGAGATTGACCCCCAGCTATTATCTCATTTATCTGATTTACATTGTAAAAATCAGGATCTACACTATTGATTAGAGCGTAATTAGTTAATTATGAACAGGGAAATACAAAGTTATGTGGGGTTTGAGCACAGCAGGTTGTACTGCTGAAAAATTTCCAAGGGCATGAGCAGATGGAGATCAGTTTATTAAAGAACAAAGCAGATGTGTTTCAGGTATGGAAATGTCTAATCATTCTTTCATGCTGTGAGGAGGTACTTGACCTTAATTGTGTATTTTTGTATAAATTCTTTTTGTTTCATGTTTTATTTTTTTCTCTTTGAATCTTGTAACCTGGCTGTTACAGATGTAGCTAACTGAATTGATGTCATTATTTAAGTTATCATTAAATATGAATTTGGATTTCAGTAATTATCCAGATACTTTTATCAATTAATATACTTTCACGGGTAAAGAGTATATTTGTCTTTCTTATCACTCATTCATTCATTATTGCCTGTGGTAAAAATAGAGGTCTATAGTGGCGTTAATGAAAATATGTTGAAGATGTCCACATTAGTCTTCTATTTGTAAAATATGATATAAGTACATTTTCTAATTATTTTGTTTAGAAAATGGTCATATAGGTGGTTTGCACTAAAATTGTAAAATATAAGGAGTAAAATGTCTTTATTGATATGAAATGTTATTCTGATATTGATAGAACGCAGAATTTTGTTGAAGCGTGTATTATCTTAAAAGTGATTTAACTCATTGGCCACAATCCAGCATTTTCTCCATCTGTTAAAATGAGTAATTGAAATAATTGGCTACTATTCAATGAAAGAATCTCACTACTGTTAATAGATTTGTTTGGGTGTTTTAAGCTGCTAGTGAGATTTTATTTAAGTAATGTTAGTATTAAAGATAAATTCTTTTGATCTTTCTCATATAGAAGTTTTACAAAGAAATCATGAAAAAGTAAGGAAACCCAACCCATCAGTTCTCTCAATATTTAGTCTGTTTTCTTTTTGAGTGAACAGATGTAATAGTATATATATTTCAATCAGTATTTTACCATATACAGACATGGATCTAAATAAAATGTTCCTTGACATAAAAAATAGCTGTGATTATGGATCAACTTGATCACAAAAAAATGTACATCCCTTTTCAAGTCTCATGTTATGGATTTCTCTTCTTCTGAAGTTTAGCTTATCATCTGGCTATAAGTTATATGCATAGGAGGTGCACTTACTTGTTTCAGTTAGTTTAAAAATAGGTATTTAGTGTATTCTAATGAAATTATCAATTGGAAATTAAGAGGGTTAAAGAAATCCTTTGGAAGACTGGCTTTTAGCCTTTCTCTTGGCACAGGCGGAAATAAATCAGTTGTTTCTTTTTACTTGTATTCGTATTCTCAGTAATCACATAAACCAAGGACTGCTTGTTGTATGGATCTTAGGACGTGAACATAAGTCATTTTCTTCCTCTTCTTTGTCTAGGGTGCTATACTTAACCGTATGCTAAGTAAGTATTTTAAATACATATAGAACTGTGTTTATTTGGTCACTGCATTTTGTCAAATCATTGTGTAAAAGACCACATATATATAGCTGCTTTATTATTTACATCTGTATCATTTATGAATCTGATACCTAGGAAATTGTATTTAGTAATAATCTAAACAGTCAGGTTTCCTTTCATCTTATAAATGGGATTCATTTTATCTCATTAGAACTGTAATTTTAGAATGCCCTATAGTGTTAATGTGTACAATATTTATTAGATGTTTAAAGGATACTTCTTTAAGCATCCAATTTGTATTTTATTAAAAAAAATTTATAGTGTTTCTTTATGGGTTAGTTTAATATTCTCTTTAAATATTTTAAGATACTGCCTTTCTACTTAGTATATGTGCTGTTGGTATATTATAATGTTTTTTTTTTTTTACATAGACATTTGTGTTCTTTAATAAAGTATATTGTGTTATATCACTATGCTTTTGTGGGTCAATGACTGCTCTTGGAAAAGATTTTAAAACATTTTATTCACTTTTTTGATAAATTAAATATGTATGTGTGTTATGTGCTGCAGTTACATGTTTCCAGGTATGTGTAAGAAATAGAAGTAGAGATCATAAATAATTTGATCAATAACTACTTCAACTTTATTTCACCTTTTATGTAGCAGAATGATTGCAGACCCTTAGGAGTTTCTGATTTTCAATTTTTAAAAAAGATCTGAATTTATAACATAGCTAGAATTTATTGGCTGACAAAATTTGCCAAAGTTTCCAAAGTGGAGTGTGTGTGTGTGTGTGTGTGTGTGTGTGTGTGTGTGAATGAAATAAGTAATCCACTATTTTTACCATCTACATTGTTCTTTGGTTTCTAGGATTCTTGATGGTATCTCTTGCATTTGTCTATGATGTATTAATTCTTACAAATTCTGTTGGAGTTTACTTGTATCATTCAGGATATTTTTGTTACCAGCACATAAAGCTATGGATGTCCTCAATATTCTAATGTAGAAATAACCATATTTTTTCCACATGGAAATAAGTTTAGTCATTTGTAGAAAGAGCTTTAATTTGCATACTTATTAACAGAGCTATTGATTTCAAGATTGATTTATTTCTTTGTGTTTTTCCTCTCCTGGATTTTGACAGTTCCTAAGTATATTAACTATTAACAGTTTTTATTTACTGGTGAGTGTGCTATTAACTTGAGAGAATTCTCATATCACCCCCTAATTCTGACAAGCAAATTTTGCCTTTCCTCTGAGACCCATTACAAATACATGAGAGTTCCATATGGAGACTAAGTCATTCTAAAAGGTATTACTAATGAAGTAGTCAGTAAGGATTATGTTATTTCCAAATGGCATATGCTTTCAACATTATCATCTAACAAGTCTAGCATATAAAACCTTTCTTTTCCCTGTGCATTTATTCTTGAGCTGGTAACTTGATTTTATAATAAATTGAAATCCGGTACAAACTGGAACTATATCTAAGTGTAGCAAACTTGTTCTTAAATTTATTAGCTGGAAATACATAGATACAACAAGAATCACCTGCATAGATGAAGGTGAAAAATAATAAGTTAAAATTTACCTTTATATTCATGATGTTTGATGTGAGTTATACACTATAAATCATAAATTCAAGTTATTATGACACAGTTTTAAAGTAAATATGCAATAATTAGGTTGTAATTTGATAAGAACTAGGAAAACATTAATGCCATACCTCTTCACCTATCAAGAGCCTGGATTATTGGCAATCTGAACTCTAAGGGACGTTGCCCAAAAACCTGAAGTGAAGCAAAAAGGACTATATAGTTAACCAAAATTTAGTCCATGTACTTAACTCAGTCAAAGTACTCATTTTCATGTCTTTTAACTGTCCATTTGCATAGTTTTACTAAGGTTAAAGATCTGTTTTCTAAATCCACAACAAATTACTGTTAGGGAAATGCTTAGACAAATAGAGTCACAATATCAGAAAGCAGTAGCCAATAATTTTCAAGCAAGTGAGGACCCTGAAAACCTATAAAAGTTGAATACGAGAATTCAAACAGAACAGCAGACGGATAGTACTCCAAACACAAAAGGCTGGCACGCTGTTAGACACATAGCAGCATGTGTTACTTGTATTTATGACCCTGAGATGACAAAATAAAGTAAATTATATTTAATGTATTTTCTTGATGAAGCAAAGAATGTGATTGTTTTAAATTTCCCATCAAAGATGATTGAAATACTAGATTTCATGCTTGGAGGAATATGCACTCAGCTGTTTAGAAGTCTCAACCTCATAAATTCAGAAGTCCTCATATTCTGAAGGTTCCTGTAACTATATGTAATGTAATTGAAGTTTTAACTATTGAAAGGTAAATAAGTTGAATTGACAGGAAAGAACATAAAATTGTGTGGGCTTGCCATTTAGTCTCTTTATGTTACATATTATTTTTTCTTAATGCCAGAACAACAGGTATTTGAATATTTTGACTGCTTTTAAATATATTT
Organism: Mirounga leonina; assembly: GCF_011800145.1. NCBI lineage: Eukaryota > Metazoa > Chordata > Mammalia > Carnivora > Phocidae > Mirounga > Mirounga leonina. The sequence continues at coordinate 28,321,012 of NW_023270451.1, forward strand.
TGGTTTATAATATATTGGCATAGTAAATAAAGTGCTGTTATTCATATTTGATTTTAGTTTTCATGTAGCTAGGAATTATCATTATAGACAAGTCTGTGTCTTGAGTCTAAAAAAAGATTTTTGGAAAAGTGCGTAAGTTTATTTGGTTCATAAGAAGAAAGTTGTAGAGGAAGAAATGCATTAACTTATGACATACTGTGTTTTAAACTTATTTATAACTGAATAACTTAGCTAAAATTGCTAACTTTCTGAAACTCCTGATTTCCAAAATGGGTCTTGGACGATTGGATTTTGTAGCATGATTTGAAATTTTTACATAAATGTAGATTTATAGTCCCTTTTATTGTGATGGTTTTTGAAAATCAATTATTTTTCTTTGTGTTTGGTTTATAACACTAGTTCCTTCCCCCTTGTTTCTAATAAAGGTTACTGAATAGTAATTTTGCATTTTATTCAAGTAATACATGTATTATAAAATTTTTCTCTTGGTTTCATAGTTGTGGATTTCTCAGTGTTTTAAATCAGTAAGAGAAACAATATATAAGAAAATCTGACAGATTGAAGAAAAGTATTTAATTTTAACTTAAAAGCACAAAGAAAACGAGGATATAATCCTTTCTATAAGATGTATACATCTTTGTTATTTGTTGTTAAATTTTGGTCTTGTTATTCCAACTGATGCAAATTTTTTTTACAAAAACAATGAAATAATGCAGATCTTTCTTCATTGTCAGCAGGATGAGATTGTCTGAAACGAAGAATAGGTATGATAGTTTTCTTAGATTTTGTACATCATAGGTGGCAAAGACACTATCAAAATATTTGTTAATAAGCTTTAAGGTGTACTAGGAGGTACTTTGAAAAACCAAATGCACTGAGAGAAAGTGACAGGTAAATTTTGAGAATATTTATATTTGAGAAAATAATACCAAATTCTTAGGACAGTTTTTATTTGCTAGATGGCGTTAGCATGCTGTAAACATTAGAAAGTGTATTTACAATCTACCTTCACTTGGAGAAAGAGTAATAAGGTACAAATTGTATAGGATTGATTACAGCTTAAGTTTTTTTAAGTAATCACAATGAATTAGATTGAATTCATAATCTAGAATTATCTGTATCTTATATTAAATGTTTTTAAGATAATGGGTAAATGATTAATTCTTGAAGTTCAAAACTGAAATTGTTGTGTTTGTTAGTTTTGAACACATTTGGCTATACACATACATTCATTCATATGCTCTTAACATTTCTACTATCAAAGTGTTCTGAATGATATTTACTTTGTTAATTTTGTTGTATTTTGTTTTTTCCTAAAATATTTATTTCAGGTTTAGATTGTCTTTGTTATAGACTTTAATAATTTTGTGAACTAAGCATAGAATTAGCCATGTTGAAATGTGTAGTAGTTTGCCATTTGTCTTTAAAAAGATAGTTTTTTTTATATTATTTAGATATACCATAAATCTGTTTACCCTGCAGGTGTGATGAATGCAGACTGTGCTACCATTTTGGCTGTTTGGATCCTCCTTTGAAAAAGTCTCCTAAACAAACAGGCTATGGATGGATATGTCAGGAGTGTGATTCTTCATCTTCTAAGGTAAGGAGAAAAAAAGTCCGTAAGAAGAAATGTTTTACTTCATTTTGATAGCCATATCATACCATCAGCTTCCTAACTTTAAAGATAAGTATAATTGTGAACGACCAACATTTTAATCTAATGTGCTTTAAGAATATTTTGCGATGGTGATTTTATTGCCTTTAAAATAAGGAATAAACAGCTCTACTAAATTATAGTAGTTTCTTCCAAAATATTTTAGCTGTTTTGTGTATTTTCTATGTAACTGTAACATATTAAATAGTGTTACTAGCCGCCAAAGAAAGTCACCCTGTGCTAATTTACTACATCTAAGGAATGGCAGGGAAATTCTGCTTTGGGTCATAAGAAATTTGTTTTGACAAATACATATTAACATATATAAATGTGAATCAACAGAATAACCAATAAAATCCAATTTTATTTTGTAGATGACTCATTAAGTATATTGTAAATGTTTTATAAAATCTGTTCTTTGAGATCTAAGCAAAATAAGTCAGAGAAAGACAAATACTATATGATTTCACTCATGTGGAATTAAAGAAACAAAACATGAGTATGGGGGGGAGTAAAAGATAAGTCTATTCTTGAGAAAACTAGTTTTTATATCCTAAAATTTTATTTTTGATATTTATTTAGCTAAGTAGAAAGGATAATAAGGCTGTTGAATATTTTATCTCAAAAAATTACTGAAATTATATCTTTTGAATATCAATATTACAACCTTAAATTGCAGTAATCTACAGTTTAAGATTATTGTTTCTTTAAAGTCTGAATAGACTCCTGATACTTTAACTCATTTGACAAAAATATTGAATGTGTTTGAACTAAGACATTCTGGTCAGCTGTAGGTTAATCAAATTGTTCTTCCTTAAATAGACAATGGAAATCAGCTATCTACTGTAATATGGACATGAAACCATCTTTCTTAAATGCCATTTAAATGGCATTTGTCTGTCCTACAGTTAATTAAAATTGATACTGAATTCCTTTCTAATTGTGGAATCAAATATGTGTGTGTGTATGTGTGTGTATTCTTTTTTTTTCTTTTTGGCCTAATTGTTGCCTTTAGATTCTGAGTCTAATTTTGAGTGTTCAAGAACCTTGATAATGGCCAAGGAAAATAGTATGTGGATTGAGTCTAGTAATTCATTAATGAATGGTCTGTTTTTAATTTGAGATCCTCCAAAGGATAGGAATTCACTGTTTTCAGAACATACCAAAATCATGAATAATCCCAAACGCATAATGGATATCTGTATAAATATTTGCAGTCTTACCTTTTAATAAAGTATAAGCTCTAGTAAAAAAAAGACAAAAAAAATCCCAAAATACGTATTTTTTAAGTTAAAATGACTACCTAGATTACCACAGAAGCCATCTGTAAAAATTTATTTATAAAAAACTGCAGAAAAACATTTGGTTATAGAAAAAAACCTATTTAAAGCATTCTTTAAATAACCAGCTTTATTAAAAATTTTATATATTTGTATAATGATTATTAAAATAGAAAATAATGTGTATTTTATTTAATAACCAAGCATTTTTTCCCAAGATTTTAAACTATACAGTATCAAAAATTATTTTCCAGGCATTTTATTAAGACCCAGATTTAAGAGGGAGCATATTTAATAGCAAAGGTTTTATTGCATGATTAAAAAAATGCTTTACAGAAATTGTATTTAAAAATGAAAAAACTGTGGTTGTACTAAGGATTTGAGAGAGTTGTCTTATGGGACTCTTTGTGGTGTAATATGATTTTTCTAATACAGTTTTTATGTGGGGTTTCCTCCTACCCTCAACAAGCAAATTAGGAAAGCATCTTTTAAAGGATTTATTGCCCTTTATAAACACACTTTTTTTGCATACATTCTTTTGAAAAGGTTCTGTACTACTATAAATGTGTACCATTTATTTAGTGCTTAAAGAATGGCTTTAAGTTATATAGTAATTCCATTAATGAATACTGAAAATGAAAGAGGGGCCTATTTCACATATGTTAGGAGTATATCATACATTTTGTAATGCACTAGGATGCCAGTAGCCATTGAGAAGGATAAGGTATTTTTATTTTTATTTTTGTTTTTCCCTCTTTACGAGACAGTAAGTCTTTGGATGCTGATGGAAATCCATTAGGAAGGCACATTGTTAGAAAACTTGAATTTCCTGTATTCTGACCTCTGATTGAATACCAGATATAAACAACCAACTTGGTCAAAATTTCATCCAATTATGGTATCTATATATAATCTTTGGAATGTCACAGCATTTTACTGTAAGGTTTACAGCAGTGAAGTGGAGTTGTATTTTTATCATACCTACATGACTATGGTATACTTATACTTTTTTCCAATAAAAAAATTAAATTTAATGTAATAGTTCAGCTGGAAACTTAATTTATTACCTTGAATATTTGTGTTGCATCCATTCTGTTTTGTTTACTTTTGAAGACTTCCATTCTTGACCAGCAGGTAGTAGATTTCTGCTTACATTTTCCTTTGAAACAGATGTTTGCCAGTTTGGGTCCCAAGAAGAATGCATTGATAGATATAATGTCATGCTTTGTAATTCAGTGAATTGCTGCGGGAGCTATTTTAAATTAAGAAATCAGTATATTATTAGCATCAGAGTCAAAATTAGTATCATCTTAGGGCCTAAAAGAATCCCACAATGGAAGTTAATATACTCTGCTTGTCCTTCATTTTCTTCTATTAGATTTGGTGGAGTGTCATTTGTTAGGTAATACTGGGTATGTTTGCCATGTTCATATATTTTAATGATATGAAAAGTAAGATAGAAATCGTTACTGCCAGGAGAAGGGAAGTGAATCAGTTGCTAATAAATTTAGGTAGGGGGGAGTGAATGTGTAAAATTGTGACAGCCGTAAAATATATATCCAACTTCCTTTCTCTGTGGTAGTCAGGATTATTAAGTCCAAGAAGTCTTAACTTTTATGATAAAAATTCAACTCCCAAATAAGAAATTATTTATTTTGCTTAGAATTTTAGATAAACTACAAGGTGAGGGTATATAGCTGAATATGTGCTTGAAAATGCATTGCATTTTAAATAGTAATTTAACTGTTAATATTGTCTCCAAATTTTTTGTAGCAGGGGAAACTCTAAAATATCACCATGTATACTCTCAGCAGCATAATACATTTATACATGTCTTTGTCTCTCAAGTAATAGGTTTATTGCTGTGGGTTTTATGAGGGCAAAAATCTTCTGTCACAAATCCTGCTTATTACTTTTTTGGAAATTCCACTAAAATCTAAGAAGATTCATATCATAATCCATAATTTTGAGTTTCAGTACATGATAAAATACACCTAAGTGTAGTTAGTTTTAATACTGATTTAGTAACAATTTACCTAAAAGTAGGATAGTTTTTTAAATTAAGAAATAATTGACATACAACATATTAGTTTGGGGTATGATAACCTAATCATTCAATATTTGTATACAGAATGACTTTTTATTCTATCCAGACCCATGAAGTATGGCATGATAAGGCTTTCTCTGCCTTATCAACCCATTATAAACCTAGTTAGTTTACTTTAGGATCCATGAAAAATGACTACATGGATACAGATACATACATATACATGTGCACACATAGAAACACAAATTTGCACACATGGAAACACAAATTCACATACATACAAACATATGGAAACACATATGCACAAAACATGCCTTCTCCCATAAGCTATGCTTCAAAGACATTTGACTAAGATAGCGGCTATTATGTTTACATTCGGTGGAGCTAGTTCGTTGCTACCTGTCATCATGCATTAGTGATTTTCTTTCTGCTCTTTACTGTGTTGTGATAATAATACTGTTAATGAGTGCTATATGCCTGGAAAAGCAGTTCATTTTATTCTTAATCCTCTTCTTCACCTATCTCTTACTTTTTCTTCCCTCTCATTCCATCTGTTCATCCAAGCCAAATAACTGGAATCATCTTCAAGCTTTGTTTATCCTTGTCCCATGTAGAAAATCACTTCCTGAGTCCTGTAAAAGTTTTCTTCCTTAAATGTTTCTCCAGTGTGCTCTTTGTTCCTTTTCTCCGTTGCTACTGCCTTGATTCAGTGTCTCACTTTTTCCTCATTCTATCAGTTTCTCCTGTTTTGGAAACTATCTACATAGGTCTGCCATACTCATCTATTTTACCCATTCTCTTTACTAGAGGCCTCCAAAATGAAGTATTTGCACCCTAAGAGATAGGCAAGATAACTAATAAAACCAACTTACTTCTATATAACATCCCATTTTAATTTCTATGTCTGTGTTTTATAATGTAAATAATATGTAATACTGTAGTATAAGTGTATAACTTCACACATATATATGTTAAGATTCATATTTAAAATATTTTTAGTATGGGGGTACATCAACAATAATGTTTGGGGACCATACTCCTATGCTGGTACTAGAGTAATCTTTCATAAAGTATAACTTTAATTACTTGACTAGTTTTCTTCAAGTCTTCTCCATTCTTCTCTTCACCTTTTAATTAATTAATTCTGAGGAAGGTCCTTGATACTATGCAAATACCCTATTCTTCATCAAACTTTCATTTTCTGTTTTATTCAGTAGATTATATTGGTTATTACCATTTATTTTGATGTTCAGATTGTCCCAAATTTGGCTAATGGAAGCCACTTCAGGCTGTCTTCTGACACTTCAACCTAGCATCTATGTCCTTTTGACATGATCCCAGCAGTCTTTAAATACTTCCTTACTAAAGATGTTCCAGGCTCAACTATACTTTTCCTTTCCCTATTCTTGGAACCAGCCATTTCTCCAAGGAGCTCCATTTCCTTTCAGTGGAGAATGGTATTTAGAAACCAAGATGTGGGTGCTAGATGTGCTCATTGTTACTGCACTATTCCTTCTAGGTTGTCTCAGTAGACAGAGCCAAGGGTTAGATGTATGTATACATACACATTGCATCTATATTTCTGCCTTTATAGACATTGGAAACCATTCCACTTTTCTCCCTGACAGAAAACTGGATCCCATTATTCTTAAATATTATGTATTTTTTAAGATTTTATTTATTTATTTATTTATTTTTATTTTTTTATTTATTTATTTGAATGAGAGAGAGAGAAAGAGAGTGCAAGCAAGAGGGAGCCGACACAGGGCTTGATCTCACGACCCTGAGATCATGACCTGAACTGAAACCAAGAGGCGGATGCTTAACCGAGGTGCCCCACATTATTCTTAAATATTTTTATATGATTAGTCCCCTGATAGAAAACTAATCTCTTATCACTCTCCAATCTCACCCCACAAGGACACCTATTTTGCTTACTATAGCCTGATGGTTTTTATTTTTATTTTTTGTTTTTAAAGATTTTATTTATTTGACAGAGAGAGACACAGTGAGAGAGGGCACACAAGCAGGGGAAGTGGGAGAGGGAGAAGCAGGCTTCCCGCGGAGCAGGGATCCTGATGCAGGGCTTGGTCCCAGGACCCTGGGACCATGACCTAAGCCAAAGGCAGACGCTTAACGACTGAGCCACCCAGGCACCCCAGTCTGATGGTTTTTAGACTGAATTGTTTGGGAGGAGGTGAGAGAGGGAATGAGGGTGGACATTTATATTTTTTACAAGCTCCCTAAATTATTTTAATGAGCAGTCAAGAATAAAGAATCTCTGTTTTATGTATATTAATTCTTCAGTTATTAAAAAGATTTTAATCTAAAAATTAACTTTCAGAACTTTAAAACAAATATACACAATGCCTATAACCCAAGTGAAACATCAACAAACTACTTTAAAATTATGTTGTATACTTACATATAAGTTACAAGGTAGACTAAGTATTGTATTTATTTTTTAAATATAGGACACAGTTCACTATTCCGTCTTTTTCTAGAGTATACGTGATATAGATCTCAACAACTTCTGTCTGCTAAAACACCCAAAATGAAGGTAATTTATTTTGACATGGTTAAATGAACATGTATAAATGTTTTTTAAAGTGCTTCATCCATGTCATATGTATTCACAAATTGCCACTAAGAATTTAAATGTTTATCACATAATTTACAGTGCCTGTGCCAGTTATGATTTTAACTGTTCATCCTTATTTAAGCTCTGTTTGGTGAAAAGCTATAGAGTATACATGACAGGTCATTATCTGACTACTACAAGATGAACTATCTTAGAATGGAGACCTCCATTTGGTTCATTCTTATTTGATCTATCTAGTATACTACTCTTTTTGAGCAATAGTAAGTTGAATTCATATGCATAGAAATGTCATCTACATCCCTATGTAAGATTTTCTGGAACTACAAATGCAGTAATACATGCCTGCTGAGGCAAATGGTACTGTTTGATAATCATTTGTATTAGAAATCCCTAAGTAGGGAAAGTATGATTTTATTTTTTCATCTTTATTTTCTAGTTTTCTGCATTAGGCAACTAGAATTCTATAAACGGTATACCTGAGTAAAAACTACATATATAAATATTTATTTTCAAGTAAAATATTCATTGTGAATTTTTCCCCTCTAAGAACTGAACAAAACAATCTCTCCAGGGAGTATATTGCCATGATACATTAAACAAGCACATTTAATCTGGTAATATTAGCTGTCTGAATTTTTTATATGATGAAAATTTATGAAAAATATAAAATTAAGGGGTGCCTGGCTGGCTCAGTTGGTGGAGCATGCGACTATCGGGGTTGTGAGTTCCAGCCCCATGTTGGGTGAGGAGATTACTTAAAGTAATCCTTTTAAAGTTCTTTTAAATTTGAAGTCTATAACTGACCTTTTAAAAAGAAAAAGATTTTTAAAATATTTTAACTATTCATTTGACCTCTGGGATTTTGTCTAACATTAGGTTAAATTTTAAGTTTCTGGATTTAGCATGGTTGAAAAGTCGCTTTCAGGTAAAAATTGTACCATTTAACTGTATTAATTCAGTATTCTTCTAGCATTTGTATGACAAGCATTAAAGCTTAGAACAGTGCTTCAGCAAGTTTTACTGAGTTTCAATTTGCCTTTTTACTGATACAGGTATGTAGGAGTCTGGAGACAAGTTGTTTATAAACGTAAAATATTGTTTATACAGTATCTTAACAGTAGAATACCATTGAACAAATCTGTGGTAGTTTTTAGACTTCCTAAAGGTCTGAGAATTAAAACTAGTATGGTTATCCTTGATGATAGTTGTAGTTACATATTTAAACTTTAGATTTCCTCTTTGCTATGAGGGATAAAGCCCACAGTCTTCTAGTGGATCTTCTACCTTTTATCTAGATTAAGTTCAGGATATTGCCATTTACTCTGGCATTTTCTATGGCAGGCAAGACTGTTTGTATAAATGTCTTATTTAAGCCCTTAGTTTCTGAGTGTTGTAATTTTAGACTAGTAACAATGATTTGTGTATTCAATAAGAAGTAATGGTCATTAACAATTCCACTAATTATAGTTGGTACTGTGCTTTTTTAAGTAGAATGTATTTTTTTAAACTGAATATTTATGTACTGAACTGAACTTACTATTTGTCATTATTGCTTGCTCAGAGGTTCTTTACTTGATTGTCCTAGACATTTTCTGAAACCTATTCCAGGTAATATTTTTATCGAGTAACAGTTTTGAGCTAAACAAAGACTGTTGATTATTCTTTATAATAGAATTAGAATCTCTACTGATCTATTTAGTTCTATAACTTAAGGTAATCTTCATGGGGACTAAGTAATACATGTTAAGCATATTGATATACTTTGATATGTCATGGGTAGGTATTCCTTAAGAATCTTTCTGAAAATATGATTTCTGTATTCCAGGTAAAGTTTGTCAGTGTTTATGACATATATTTGTATATATTTCAACATCATATTCATAGAAAGAAAATGGAACCTCTAAAATTAGAATTTTTTAATGTTAATAATTTGCAAAATTGAAAAACTAAATCAGTTTTTAGGTTACACTTACTACAAACTGGAAAAACCAAGCTATTTTCTAATTTAGATGGTATGTGGGCATGATGCATTTGCATAGCATGCTGTGGAATACCATATGTGATAAGAAACTAACTCATAACTGAGAGATAAAGTACAGTAGGGTGCCAAACATGGGAATGCCTTTCAGAACTCACCAATTTTATACTATCCTTTAGTTTTTAAATCTTTTTTTTTAAATTATATATATTTATATTATGTTGGAGGAAAAAGCCACCTACTAAAAATCTGGTCGTTAGGCTGAAAGATTTTCATTACAGAATTTAAAAAGTTAATAAGAATATTTTTACCTGTTAACCCAGCATTATTAAATTTGGATTATATAATATATTAATGTAAGAATTCAGAAGGAAGGTAGACTATATTAATTACGTAAACTTGCTATTCCAGTATTTATATATAATATAACAGTGAGAGACCTTGTTTGCTACAAAGAGATGGTCCTAGTTGAAATAGGGTAGCCCATTCTCAGAGTTGTGGAACTAACCTAAATAATAGGAAAGGCTTTAACTTTTAACTCCTAGCTTCAAAAAAACAGAGTGAGATTTCATGTCTTCCCACTGCAAATAGTTTATTCCTTCTAATTTATTAAACATTTATTTTAACTATTTCATCATTGTGTGGAATTACTTATCTGTTAAAAATTATCTTTCTAACCTATTGTGGTTTCAGAAGTACTGTTTATCTACAAGTAAAACTTCTTCAAAACTAAGCTGAGAAAATTCAAAGAATGACTCTGAAAGTTAATGGAATTGAGTTCTGAACTCAAATATATTTAATTATTCTAATCTAGATGTTCTGATAGAATCCTTACCAAGATTGATAAGATATTGTAGATTAGGGGTTGGGGACATAGCCAGAGTGTTATGCCATGTTACTTACATTTTAACATGTTCATTTTTTGACATTTCTGAAATTAGGGTGTGTGTCTATAAGCAGTTTGTATTTTTAAATCAAAACATTTCTTTATTTCTTAAAAATTTGCCATTAAGTTTATGGAATTTCTTATAATTTGAAGCATTGTTGAGTAACAAAACAGTAATTTAAAATATAGGGAAAGTCAAAGTATGCAATACATTGTAGAATAAAGAGCTTTATGAGCTTTGAAAAGAAACAGACTGGGTCCAGATATTAACTATTTATGATGCTTGTGACCTTTAGCAAGTTGCTTCAGTTCAGTGAGCTTCAGGTTGCTTATTTGTGAAAGGTTTAATGGCAATACTTGGAATAATAGATATCTCTTCTTATTCTTAAACAATAATTTTAGTTACAGAGAGAAAAGTTCAAAACTAGTGCTAATGTTCTGATTTTCTAATGTAAGAAATGTTTTTAAAAAGTAATCTGAAGAGCAGTTTTCTGTTTTATTTTTTGTCTTCACGTACCAAGTATAAATCTTTTCTTGCCTCTTTCAGAGTTTCACACTAAACAGAGTAAGGTCATGTCTAACATTTCCATTCACAAAAAAGTCCATTGTTTTAATTTCTTGCTAGAGTTAAGAGGTGATGAAAGCTATCTTTCTAATTCATCTGCTTTTTAAACTAAGGCACCTATGGCTCTCTAAACTTTTTTACATATTATACTATTCCATAAGGTATTTTTTTCTGTCTATTGTGTATCATTAGCACATAGTTTTTTTTAATAATGATGGTAATGACTGTTTCACATTGAATATAGAATTATGGTCCTCTGTGATTCACACAGATCGATACACTGGCGTGTTTATTTTATAAGTAGAAGGCATATTATTTAGAAAGTAAAGGTTTACTGTCATATTTAAAACACTGGTTCTACCAAGAATTGAATAATAAAAAAAAGATGTAATTGGTATGGGTATAAAAAGAAACTTGTTTTTAACTAAAGATAGATTTTGTTAATAGGTGAAGAAATACTCAAGAAATTTCCCATAGACTGTGGAGGGGTATTATTTCCTGGTTAAGGTCATGAAAACTATAAACCTGAAACTGAAATCAAAATAAGAAGTAAATAAAATGAAATTTAAAATTAAACGATTGAAGACAGGTGTAAGATAATTATGAGTTTACTTTGTCAAAGTATATAAAGTTTTTGATAATAAAAGATTTCATCAAGCCTAATGAATGACTTATAGAGAACAGGCATGTATCAGCAACACATCCTTTTATCATCTAAATGTTTGAAAACTCCTAAGGATGGAAATGTAGAAGGTTATGGACTAGTCTTTCACATTCCTTGTAAAGCCTGGAAATTAAGGTTATTAACTTTTAGGGCATACTGTGTAAACATATTTGGAATTTCATAACATGATTATGTGACTTCAATATGTCTTTTTTTAAATTAATATATAATACATTATTTGTTTCAGGGGTACAGGTCTGTGATTCATCAGTCTTAACAATATGTCTTTTTTTTTTTTAAAGATTTTATTTATTTGAGAGAGAGTGCATGCACAAGTGGGGGGGAAGGGCAGAGGGAGAGGGAGAGAGAGAATCTCAAGTTGAATCTCCTCTGAGCATGGAGCCTGACGCAGGGCTTGATTCCATGACCTTGAGATCATGACCTGAGCTGAAATCAAGAGTCAGGCGCTTAACCAACTAAGGCACCCAGGTGCCCTTCAGTATGTCTTATTTCATTTATGCCAAGCGAAAGCCTCATTCTTTTTTCTTTTTTCTTTCTTTTTAAGATTTATTTATTTACTTGAAAGAGAGAGCACACGCATGCAAGCACGCAAGCAAGGGGAGGGGCAGAGGGAGAGGGAGAAGCAAACTTCCCACTGAGCAGGGAGCCAGGCATGAGGCTCAATCCCAGGACCTGGGGTCATGACCTGAGCGGAAGTCAGGCGCTTTACTGACAGAGCCACCCAGGTGCCCTTGCGAAAAGCCTCAGTAAAGAAATCTGTACTCATTCTCAGATGCTACTAATGTCCTTCTTTTGGAAAAGTAGATCTCAATATGTGCTTTACATGTATGAGTCAAAGGGTAGAGATTTATACATGTAAATTCTTCAGAGCCCTATCTTTACACCCCGTATTTCTTCTCCTCTCTGCCACCACTCCCCTGATTTCCAGTGGAAACCTTTAATAATATATTCTTCCTTAGTCATAGCATATAAATTTCTCTGTTACCTTCATGTTACTTTAAAAAATGGGTGTCTGACTTTCTGGGAATATCATATATGCTGCTTTTAACTTATTTTCCATTGGTAGAATGCTAAGTAAGGCAAATTATAAGACTGTGGTCCACACAGTCTTGCCATGGCCCTAGCCTAGCCCTGTCCTGCTCCATATTAAATTATTAGCTTCAGTTCTTATTTTGATAGGGACTCAGAACTACCTTTCACTAAACTTTAATAAGTTAAGTGAACATCACTTTATTCCTTCTTGTGCTCTGTCAAAAATTTTTCAGTCTTCTGATTTACATCATAATTTGACATTTTCATCACTCGTCAATTCACATAGCCCAAATGCCAGTGATTTTTCCTCAAAGCCTACAAACCACCTGCACCATGATCTTCTAAAGTACTGTTAAATATGCAATTTGGAAGGCCCATACAGACCTGCGAAATCAGTATTTCTGGAATGGTGCTCAAGAATCAGCATTTTTATAAGCACCACAGGTGATAAGTAAAGTTTAAGAACCACTGCTTTTGACCCTAATTTCTTTTAAATTCCTTAGTTTTGTCTCTACTTCAAGTATTCATTTATTGTGCCTATAGACTGTCTTTCAACCCCCCAGGCAGATTCAAGGTAGACTGATGATAACCTGATTCAGGTTCACTACACTAGCATTCCTGGGTTACTAATATACCATATTCCCTTTCTTTTTTCCAATTTCTGGAATTGCTCAGCAACATCTTAAGGATCTTCTCTGAGCTATAAATTCAGTTTGCTCCCATGCAGCATCTTCCTCAATTACTCTGCTTCATCTTTTTTCTTCTTCGCAGCAGCAGTTAATAGTGGTGGTTACTTCCTCCTTTTTACAAATGGCCTTCCCCCCTTTCAGTGAACTTATTTTCTCCTGGTTTTCTCCCTTCTTAGGAGACCATATATATCTTTGGTCTTTTTGATAGGCTTCTTTGGCTTCTTTTTGTAGTCTTCTTTTCTTACTTTGCAGGTGACAGCATCCATACCCAAAGCTGATCCAACCTGAAGCTGTCCAACTCCTCTCTTTTTTTTTTTTCTTTCTTTTCTTTTCTTTGCTTCTCTTCTCTTCTCTTCTCTTTTTTCTTTCTCTTTCCCTCCCTTCCTTCCTCTCTCCCTCCCTCACTCCTCCCCTCCCTCTCCTCTCTCCTCCCCCTCCTCCCCTTCCTCTTTTTCTTTCTTTCTTTCTTCCTTTCTTTCTCTTTCTTTCTTTCTTTCTTTCTTTCTTTCTTTCTTTCTTTCTTTCT